>NW_028253976.1:0-36393 GCF_964263255.1 Lissotriton vulgaris
AAACGTTGCACGTTAAAAAGCAAGCATTCATCAGTTGTGCCAAAAAGTTTTGCATGCTATGGCTAAAAGCGGTACAAAAGGGGGTGGTGATGGACGGAGCATCTGAATCAATCAAACACTCACACCCAATCAAAAGATCTGGGTTTAATCCATCACCGTTCTTTAGCCCACTCTGCCACCCCAGTTCAGACATGACTATGTGCAAATCAGTCTGACCCTGTGCCTCATGGAAACAGTCCAGTCCGAACTGCCAAGCCATGTCTTCCCTGGACCGGAAACAAGCTTCCGAGGGCCGGTTTCTGGCATTCCAGCCGTCTTCAGCCCGGCTTGCTTGAATCCAGTGGCAAAGTGAGCAAGGGACTCATGTCTGAGCATACCCTGCCACACTTATGGCGGCCAAAAGCTGTACAAAAGAGGGTGGTGATGGACGGAGCATCTGAATAAATCAAACACTCACACCCAGTCAAAAGATCTGGGTTTAATCTATCACCGTTCTTTAGCCCACTCTGCCACCCCAGTTCAGACATGACTATATGCAAATCAGTCTGACCCTGTGCCTCATGGGAACAGTCCAGCCACGAACTGCCATGCCATGTCTTCCCTGGACCGGAAACAAGCTTCCGAGGACCGGTTTCTGGCACTCCAGCCGTCTTCAGCCCGGCTTGCTTGAATCCAGTGGCAAAGTGAGCAAGGGACTCACGTCTGAGCATACCCTGCCACACTTATGTGCATTGGTCCAGAGTGATAATGTTGTGTTCACCTGTTCTGTATGGGCTCCCATTGCCTTTTCAATGTTTGGCTGGCCATATGTGGGCTTGTTGTACTTCTGTGTATGTTCTTTGTGAGGTTTGTGCTTAGCTCTTGTATTTGTGCCAGCATTAGTTCAGGTATCCCTGATTGTGTGTGTGATGTTTGTGGATGCACCCCAACGAGTGTGATTATTTGTCAGTGTCTTCACAGGACATTATTTGCACCATTCTGTGTGTTTGTCACTAGTGCTGAGTGGTGCAGGCGTGAGGGGGTGGAAGAGGGGTATGTGTTAATGGTCCAAGTTGTGTTTGACAGTCATAGAGTGTGTCAATTTGCCCTATGTGTTGTGCTGATGACATACTCATGTCAAGTAAGGAGATACAGATGCGTGGCTGATTACTGCTTGACTTCAGTCATTTCCTATCAACCCTGTGCCTATGCAAGGCCTGCCTTGCAGTCTCCATGAGTTGTTGCACAGAGGTCAGTGTGATTTAATTTCACTCACTGTGCCAGCCATGTGTGATTTGTTGGCCTAATGGGGTTGTGATATGTTCCTTCTCTTGCATGTGATGTACACATGCTTTGTGGCTGGATCCTTGTCTTCCCATCACTGTCCACCTCACTTTAGGCCATCCCATTTGTTGTTCTCCATTGCTGCTGGCATCTGGTATGTGCATGTGGCTGGGTATCAGTGTAGGGTGTGCCTGGTTTCACCTTGGAGATACCCAGTAGGGACCATCTCACAGGGATACCCAGGACGGGTTCCCCAGCGGTCTACAGCGCCACGGCGCCTCAGGGCAGCAGTGCGCTTTACAAGACACATTACAATACATTACATTACATTACATTTTGTGATTTGACTCAGTTTGCTTGTCATGAGTGGAGTGTGGGGAGAAGGGTTGCCCTGGCCCAGAGCTTCTGTGCTGTGTGTTCCTCTTCAGCCCCACCTGCTGAGACTGGATCCCTGGTTGTTTTTTGTGTGTGGTGCAGGGTCTTGGTTCACCTGGCTGGTTAGTTGTGCAGGGGGAGCACAGGAGAGGGACACAGCATGTCTCCTGATGGGTGTGGAGGGCCTAGTGTGTGATGGGTGTGGTTGTGGCCCTCTAAGTTTTTGTGGACTGCCCATGCCTGGCACCGGCCCTGCCTACTGCAGTGACGTGAGGGGTGATTTAGTGCCAGGTAGGACGTGTGTGGGTACACTTGTGGATGTGTTCCTGTCCCCATGAGGGTGTCTGGTGTGGACAGGAACCTTATGTCAGGCCAGGAGTTGTTTGCTGTTGTTGTGTGCAGAATTGTATCATTGTGTACATAACTTGCTGATAGTGGATCAGGTAGAGCATATAGAGCTGGATCCATTGCGGTCGGGACCGGGAAGAGGGGACCGGGAGTCTGGTTTGGCGCTCCGCTGTCATGCTTCCGCCATCTCAGGTTGGGTGGTTTCTCTGCTGCGGTGTGACTGGCTGTTTGGGGCATCCTGGCTGTTTGGGGCATCCTGATTTGTACGGCGGTCGGGACATCATTCCGGTCTCTATTGGCTCACACCGCCACAGTGGCAGGCGCATTTTCATGGCGATTCACGTCGCACCGCGGAGAACCGCAAATGGCATTTTCCGTCAGCACCGCAATGGTGCCTCCGTCCGCCCGCCATCATAATGAGCCTCTTAATGTTGTTTAACTATATCTATTATTAATATTTGTTTATGTTTTTAATTTTATATTATTTTATATTATTTGTTCATATATATATATATATATATATATATATTGAGGAAGGCAGTCACCGAAACGTGTGTCCTATGCCAATAAATGTGGTTCAGAAAGTCTCCTGTGAGTGCTGTACTCTTTGTATAAACGCAGCTGGCATATATATATGTGTGTGTATGTATATATATATATGTTTTGTAAATGTATTTTGGGGGATTTAAAATTGTTATATTGTATTTATTTGGTATTGTTTTTAATGTTTTGCAGTTGATTTGTTAATATTGTTGATATTATATATATATCCTCTCCTTCATATGTCTACCCAAGCTATAGTTCCTCAGCACAGCGGGTGCTCCTACCGAATGAGGGCATACTCATGTAACTATTAAAGGAACTTCTGTTCTGAAACAGATGACGTGCACTTGTGGGACTTTCAGTATCTGCTTTATTGCTACTAACAAAACAACAGACACATTTCAGCACTAGGCCTTTGTCAATATCAGTGCACCGAATGACATTTGTCCTTTTAACTGAATCACGTGGTACAGAATTCATTGAAAGAAGCAAAGTAAATACATGCAAACTGAAAGCATATTCTCCACTGTGTTCACTTCTCCAACAATAGTGAATGGGGCGGCCATCTTAACACATCGCAGTCTGATTGAAACGGTAACAATCTTGCTTCTTGCTACACTTCACATATTCTAGGATTATAAAATTCATAATCAACTGTTATCTATTTCACAAATACAAACTTTATATTGAAAATGTCTAATTCCTAAGAATAATCACATTTCAAATTGTATTTGTATAGCAAATCCTAATTTCTTGTAATTATGAATGAAAGATAACTTTCTGGCAACTTCTGAAATCTGTTCTTCCATAAACACCCGGTCATCCTTTCATGTGAAGTGGCACCGTATTTCAATAGCAACTTACTATATGCCAATGAATAAACTTACTTCTTAAAAATACACATAGGGTAACTCTCATTAAAACAATCATGCCACAGATGGGCTAATGTCAGGGTTAGCCTATTTTCTTATTTTACAATTCATAGATGTTATGCCTTTATGGCCTTAACCTCTGCTACCTATACCTTGTTCCAACCTGATAATACCTCAGTTTAACTAAATGAGTATTTCCTTACTCTGTCTAATGTATCTCTGGGAAAATAACAAAATAATAAAATAAAATAAAAATTTATCCACTGGGGGCGTGGCCAAGCCCCAACGAAGATGGCTGCTTAACCCGGAGCTCCCCGGAGCCGCAACCTTCCATCCCTAAATATATCCGCTCATCGCCTGCCCCACAAGAGCCCCACGCCCTGACTGACCTGCGGAACTGTGTCGGAGCGCGGCGGCTTGGCCCCGGGGCAAATCGGACCGGTGGAGGAAGAGCTGCGGGACTTTGACCGCGCGCCGACTGCCGGCTGATGCTGCTGATGCTCGCCGGGCGGCCCTGCCCCAAAATCGAGGCCCCAGCTCTTGGGCCTGGTCGGGTCGGGACTGGGTGATCGGCCCTCTGTTAGGGACCTCCCCAGGGGGCAGAGAACTCACCGGAGCGACTCTGCTGCCGCTGCGCAACCAGCGTGGACACTTGTTGGCCTCTTGTGCGCCGGAAGGGAGACGCCCTGGCTGCACTCGCCCGGGGCCTGGTGAAGGCAGTAGCCCCGGGCGCCATCTTGCATCACTGCCGTGACGACTGCCTCGCAGTGGTGAACTCTATACATGGCCATCTCTGGGTCATAAGCCTGCGACCTTGAGGAGGAACCAGAGGTTCAGTTAAGGAGCCCAGCGGAGGTTAATGAGTGGCCGTGCCCCTGGAGATCATTTGAAGTACGGCCTTTCACCGCACCGGAGGGAGTGTGGTCGCATCAAAGGCGCTCTTACGGCGCATCTTTCTCTGGGGCCTCTGAATAGTGGTTCACAGCACTCTGACAGACGTGGCATCAGTGGTGGCACAACGAGGGACGGGCTAAAGGACTACTACGCCGGCCTACCTCCACGCAGGGCCAGCGCAGCAGGGACCAGCTGGGAGGAGACCCACTCTGCAACCATGAGGCCGAAGCAGGAGACGACCTTGCAGTCCAACAAGCTGGACAAATACCTGGTGCAGAAGGGGGCACAGCATGCGGACGCCGCCACAGGCGAGCAACCGGGGACTAAAGAACCCTCCCTGACCTCCATCTTGTCCGCCATCCAGATGCTTGGTGCCACGTTAGAAACCAAGATCGATAAGGTCTCCATAGAGGTGAATCTACTGCTGGCAGACCTCAACAAGACCTCCGAGAAAGCTAAGACCAACGAGGCTGATATCCGCGAGCTCCGGATGGCATCTACGACACTGGAACAGCGTGTCAACGAACTGGTACACCAGCACCGTCAGATGTCTATCCGGCTGGAGGACCAAGAAGGGAGGGCCCGAAGGAGCAACATACGCGTGGTAGGAGTTCCGGAGGAACTTGAGGGGCCCAGTGTCGAACTTTTTCTTGAAGACCTAATCCTCAATCACCTTAAACCTAAGCGTCTGCCGAAATTCTTCACCATAGAGCGTGCTCACCGTGCTCCTGTCCCTAAACCCAGACCGGGTGCCCCACCGAGGACAAACATGGCCAAAATCCTGAACTACAGGGACAGGGACGCCATCCTACAGATGGCCAGGCAGGCCGGGGAATTATCATACGAAAATGCCACAATACGTTTCTTCCCGGACTTCACCATTCAGGCACAAAAGGACAGGCGTTCCTTTTTAGGGGTGAAAGCGACGCTACGTAAGAGAGTAATTAAGTACATGATGTTCTTCCCGGCCAAACTGAAGGTCCTATCTGTTGGCAAGTCCCTATTTTTTACATCACCGGCGGACGTGCAGGACTGGATCGATCGGCAGTCGCCCCACGCCAGGGACCGATCGGACGGCGAGAACTGGAGGGACACTCAACCGGCTTCACCGGCATCACCGTTCGGAAGGCTGGAGGTGGATGCGCAGAGCCAACGCTCATGGAGATCGAGATCAGCGAGTCCGGGCCGTAGGTCCTCTGGAGGGGCGACAGAGAACTGACGGCGGAGAGAACATTGCTGCTTCACACTGAGACAATAAAGTACTATGTGTTATGTATTGAGGTAAATGACCTACTGGCCTTTATTGTCCTGCTGTTAGGGCAGAACTCGGACACTTCTCCTTAGCGACCAGAGGGGGAGGGCCGAATACATACCCTTTCAGTTTCAGCTGTCCCCATCCGGGCCATGCTGGGTTAAAAGACCGGCGATACCCTCAGGGGTGGTGGTGTGGCCCGCTCCGACCCAGGAACAAGGCTAGGAGAAAAATAGGCTCTGGTGGAGAGTGGGGTGGGGGGGTCAGGAGATGATGGTTCACTCGATGTTCACTACTTTTTGGGATGGGAGGGAAAGGAGGAGGGTGGCGGCTTGAGTTGGAGCTGATCCACGCACCGAACAGGGAAGGTACCAAGAGGAGGGACGGCAGGGGGGGGTGCTCTGCTAGTTGTTCTTCCTTAGGTTAGGTCGATAGGCACCCTGCTAATTGGGGATGTGGGTAGTTTTGAACCTACATAGCAGGGCAGCAGGGAGGGGGGTGGGATGGGATGAACTGGGGAGTTGGACTGTTGGGGGGGGGTGGGGAGTTGGGGAAGGAAGGGAAGGTGGAGCGTTGGGAATTACCTGGTGAGGTTACTACGGATCCCCATACTTCTAGATTTATGCTTTGCCTGGAACCCGTTGGAATCAGCAGTAGGAAGGAATACTTGCCAGTATGAGGTGGGATAAGAGTCTCAAGGTCATGAGTTGGAACGTCAACGGGCTTAGGGACAAGCTTAAGAGAACTATTGTGATGCAATTTATCAAACGACATGGGCCTGATGTTATACTCATCCAGGAGACCCACTTATTGGGCAACTCCTGCCACGCTCCTAACAGGTGTGAGTACTCGCTCTTGGCACATGCTGGGTTCACCTCGGGATCACGCGCGGTGGGCCTAATGGTGCGACGCAACCTGTCATTGGTAGTGGATCGCACGTACTTGGACCCTCTAGGCCGCTATGCTGCTATTTCAGGAAAATGGGAGGGCCCGGGGTGAGCCTGGTTTCCACCTATGTCCCACCCGGGCTGCAGACACAAACATACCACGACTTGGGAAAATTGCTTCTGTCCCTTCCGGATGGGCAACTAGTAATAGGAGGGGACTTCAACGCGGTGGTCTCGGGCACTCTGGATAGGCACCCCCCTAGGACCCTGCCATCGGGACACACATGGCTGGCGGACTTCACTGACACATTCGGCCTTACTGACTTATGGCGACTTAAACACCCACTTGACACCCAATACACCTTTTTCTCGGGTCCACACCGATCCGTCTCCCGTATCGACTACATTTTAGCACCTATACAGCAGGGAACCACCGTGCGAGAAGCCACACTCCTGGCTAGGGGCATTTCAGGCCACTCCCAGTGCTGGTACACATCACCTTGGGCGAAAGAAGGGTGGGCTGCATTGCACCGATCAATGCATGGTGCCTCCGTAATGAGGATACAAGGAAGACACTGACTCTGGCCATCACCCGTTATTTTGCTGAAAATGTTGGGACGGTAGACTCCGCGGTGGCACTATGGGAGGCTTTCAAAACGTTGATCCGAGGGGAAGCCCTCTCGACGATCACTGGTCGCCGCAAGGAGCAGGAGGCTCAAATGGTCCAAATTGAGACAGACCTCCAGGCATTGGAGGCGGCAGCTCCGACCCAGGACGACCCTAGGGCGACCCATCAGATGCAGCTTAAGAGCGCGGAATATAAAGCACTGGCCACTGATGCTGCTAAAAAAGTCATCAGAGACAAGGAAGGGAGGATATATGACCAGGGGGATAAGGCGGGCAAGCTGATAGCCTGGCTGGATAGGAAACAGCAGATGCAGAAAGTAGTGACGGAGCTTAGAACTGACTCAGGAATCACGGTCACAGACCCAGCTGACATTGTCCATGAGTTTGAACTGCATTACCGGAAGGTTTATAGCAGGGGGTCAGACAGGCCGAAGGAAGAGTCCACTAACTTATTGAAGGATATCCGGCTACCAGCCCTGTCGGAGGAGGACAGTGAGGCCCTAGAGGCGCCACTCACTACCAAGGAGGTGGGTTGTGCCATCGGCGACCTTCACTCAGGAAAAGCTTTCGGTCCGAACGGCCTGCCCATTGAGCTTTTCAAGCTCAAAGCTGACACTATCAGCCCTTATTTACAGCAGATGTTCGAAGAAAGCAGAGATCGGGGTCGGCTGCCGCGGGACCAACATATAGCC
Organism: Lissotriton vulgaris; assembly: GCF_964263255.1. Lineage (NCBI taxonomy): Eukaryota > Metazoa > Chordata > Amphibia > Caudata > Salamandridae > Lissotriton > Lissotriton vulgaris. The sequence goes on from NW_028253976.1 coordinate 7,754, forward strand.
ACTATAGTGGCCATACCTAAGGAAGGCAAGCCTAGAGACGCATGCGCTTCATACAGACCCATTTTGCTGCTCAACGCGGAGCCGAAGGTGTTGGCCAAGGTGCTAGCTAAGCGACTTTGACCTGTCCTACACACGTTGGTCCATCCGGACCAATCAGGCTTTATGCCCTGCTGTAACACGGCGCTTAACCTTCGATGATTACACGGAGTTCTGGGGCGTTGCCACACCCTTGGGGAGGATGCGGTAGTGGTGTTGCTGGATGCCACGATGGCGTTTGACACCTTACAATGGCCATATATGATAGCGGTCCTCCGGAAGCTTGGATATGGTCCTGAGTTTGTGAGGTGGGTATGTCTCCTCTATACTGAGCCTTTGGCCCAGGTGACAGTCAACAACAAGGTCTCCGAAGTTTTCAATCTGGAGAGGGGGACTAGACAAGTGTGCCCCCTGTCCCCCCTACTGTTTGCCTTATCCCTGGAGCCTCTTGCAGCCTGGATTCGGCAGGATCTGTCACTGAAGGGTATCCGTTGGACAGATGGATGGGAGGACAGGATTTCGTTATATGTGGACGACACCCTGCTTTACCTCATGTGACCCCGCCGATCACTTAACGTAGCTATGGATATTTTCACGAGTTTCGGGAGGAACTCGGGATATAGTATTAACTGGGGCAAATCAGTGATGTATGTTCTTCATGGAACCCTCCCGTGCCCCCTCGGAATTGTCCTATTACTACCGCCGCGGATGGGTTCCGCTATCTAGGAATTTTTATCTCCAAAGAGAAGACCACCAGATACGAACATAACCTCCGGCCCCCACTGCAGCGCTTCCAGCGGGACTCAGCATCATGGAGGAAGTTACCGCTCTCCCTCCTTGGAAGGGCATCCCTCTTTAAAATGATGGCGCTGCCAAGATTTTTATACCCCCTGCAGAACCATCCTGACATGGTCCCACAATCCTATTTTGCGTCTATTGACTCTGTCCTACGGGAGCTACTATGGATGGGGATGCCCCGCATCTTCCTTCAGAAGCTCACCCTGGGCTGGTACGACGGAGGAATTGCACTGCCGGACATTCGGTCATATTACTGGGCCGCCCATCTCTCGGCCATTAATCAGGGCACATACGCAGCCGGCGCCGATCCGGGCTTTGCAATGGACCGCTGGCTGCTAGCGGGGGGTAATTTTGAGGCTGCTCTGTACTCAAGGCCCGGCAGATACCCCCTTACGGGGCCCACCAAACACTCGGTTAAACTATGGCATACAGTCCAGCGAAAGCTGGGATGGACAGACACCTTGACGATGGCTACCCCGTTGTGGGTGTCCGAGAAGTTGGGCACCCTTGGTCAGACGAAAGGATTTCACAATTGGGACCTCATCGGGATCTCCCATGTCCGTGACCTGTGGGGCCCCGGGGGGTTGTCTCCTTTGACTCACTCCAGCGCACATATGAGCTTACACGCACAGAACTCTTTAGATACTTGCAAGTCAGACACTCATTGCAATCTAATATTCCCCAGGGTACCATGCCCCCTGCTGCCTCCCCCCTGGAGGACAGACTCCTTGACGGCCACCTGCCTGAACATGCCATATCCCTTACATACAAGAAGATTATCAACAACGCCCCAGACCTACTCCAGCCACTTAGAGGGAAGTGGGAGGCGGACGGGTTGGAAATCGACAAGGAAGAATGGAGGTTTGCCCTTGCTTCACCAGAGGAAGTGGCCATATCGGCCAGACTACGGCTGATCCAGCTTAAAATTCTACATAGGGTCTACATATCTGGTACTAGGCTGAGATTGATGGGCCGCAGTGAGGACGGGCTCTGTAGAAGAGGATGTGGGGCGGAGGGGTTGTTCTTCCACATATTGTGGGAATGTCCGGTGATCTAGACCTACTGGAGCTGCATTCATCAATGCATGCAAGAGGTGTGGGAGGTGGCATTGAGAGTAGAAGCGAAAAGGTGTCTCTTAAATATCTGGGAGCCTAATGACTTAACCACGCATGGGAGGTTGTGGGCCACGCTGGGATTTGCGATCGCTAAACGGAACATTGCCAGGCAGTGGGGGGCAGGTTCTCCTCCGAAATTGGCCTCATGGCAAACTGACATGGACTGTTGTATGCTCCAGGAAAAGACAGTATACGTGGCCAGAGGCCCCGGAAATGGATTGGTGTATGGACCAACTGGGTCACGTCTGCGAACCCCCACATGTTGCCCCGGATGACGACCAAACTGTAAGACCAAATACTTATTGAATGACTGAAGAAGTTGCTTATAACCACCTAAGTTATGTAATGAAGGGTTACCAGGAATATCTGTACTTCACTGTATTGTATGTAAGTGACAATCACTGTTGTTTATCTATAATTAATAAAAAGATTTTAAAAAAATATATATATCCACTTATTGAGGTAACTAGTCAGCGTTTGAGTAACATATCACTGTGAAATTATCCCCTATGTGATACTAAAGCTCCTCATCACTGCTCAGCCCTCTTGGCATTTTTGTTTGCATATTGATTATAAAACGTAATTCCAGATGCTATAGCTTACAAAATCGTTTGCCTATTGTCTCTCCTCTCATTACTTGGTCCAAGCAAAAGAATCTGAGTTTGCTTTGATAAATCAGTTCAAAGTGTCTCGTGACAGGGTAAGCGGGATCTTTTTCAGCTATTGCTCTCATGTGCTTGAGCACAGGTTTCTTAGTGGGATGTGTTGTGCTCCCTATGTATTTCTTTTCATAGGGACACACCAATTAATATATGGAATATTCCAAATTGCAGTTAACACATTTTTTGATCTTACTTTCATGATTGGATCCTGGAGCCTCATAGTTCTTGATTTTGGTGCTCATCATACAGGCTTTACATTTAGGGGTCCATTAGGATGGCGGTTGGAAAACCATTCCGACCACTATGGTAGCAGAAATTAACTGTCTGCTCGTACAGTGGCAAAACCGGCGGTCCGATTAGGATCAACAGCAGCAAATTCCGACCACGGCGGAACGATACCATGAAAGACCGCCAGTAGCAGGCAGGGCTGGGTAAAATCCATCCGCTGTGGTCAGATTTGCGGCGGAAACACACAAAACCGCCCCTAGGCCAGCAGAGTGACCGCACATAAAATTAGGATTTCATTGAGGTGACAGCGGAATGATCCACTGTTTCTGACTTCCGCAATCGCAAACAGTGATGAATGGGAGAGCCAGCGGAAGGGCTGTTGCATAGCCACCGCTGCAGACGCTCCATCACCAATATGGCGGTCGACAAAAAAAACACACAACAAGGCTATCAAGTGCACACATCAAACAAGCTCAGCCCCCAAAAACAACTAATACACACCAATGACACACCCCCATGGCAACTTAAAAAATATAAAGACCAGGACAACCCACACAACACACCTGACAGCAATACTCGATTTTGACACACCCACGTAGCTGAGTATAAGACCAGCCCCTTCCCTGACCAGAATCCTTTGCACTACTTCAGCCCTGAAGGAACTAAACCCTTCAGCACATTGGATAGGCAAAACATCACACATCTCACCAGCACAACAACACACATACACCACCTTCACCACCCCGACCACCCTCACCACTGCACCTTAAACCATTTGCACATCACACACCATGGCACAACAGAAAATGCCCAAATTTACTGACAGTGAGTTGTCAGTCAAGGCAGATGAGATAATCAGAGTAGAACCACAATCGTTTTGGTCATCTGGTCCAAAAGACACCATTAGCCACCAGAGCACAAATGTGGGAAAGGATGGTACAAGGTCAATGCAGTAGTGACCACACTGCGCACCAAGCAAGAACTCATGAAGCAGTGGCATGACCTGAAGAGAATAGTGAAACAGAAGAACTAAAAGAACCGTCAGCTGGCTCAGATGACTGGCGGTGGCCCTCCCATTCCACCAAGAACATTCACTGCATGGGAGGAGAAGGTGCTTGCCATACTGCATCCACAGAGTCTCACATGATTAGCCGGGGGAGTGGAGGCTGATAAGTACAAACACATGTCTACCATTACACTGCTATGTGCTGTCTTGCACAACTACAAAGCTACACCTCCAACACCCAATTCCATCCATGTGCACCACACACTCCCCAACACATGCCTTGCAGATCCAACATTCACTCCCTCTCATTTACCCCAAAGGTAGCTAGCAACATTCCCAGGGTTGCATGTATACAGGCAGCCAGCACTACAACTCCCACCAGGCCCCCTTGTACCACAGCTCAGCAAGATGGAGCACTCCCCCCAAAAGCACATGGCAGCCATTGTGTTACACCAACCAAACTCACAAGTAGGTAGCCATCTTACCAGGGAGGGGTGTTTGGAGGTGGGAGGCCTGCACTAGAACTCCCATCAGGCACCCTTGTTCCACAGCTCCGCAAGATGGAGCACTCCCTCTACCCAAAAGCATGTGGCAGCAATTGCGTTGTTCACCTTCACCTAACAGGTAGGTAGCTATCTTTTCAGGGAGGGGTGTTTGGGGGTGGAGGCCTGCACTACAACTCCCACCATGCCCCTTGTCCATCCCTGAGCAGGATGTAGCACTCAACCCCTCCCAGAAACATGTGGCATGTTTGTTCATCTTCACCTGACAGGTAGGTAGCCATCTTCCCAGGGAAGGGTGTTTAGAGGTGGGAGACCTGCACTACAACTCCCACCAGGCACCCCTGTCCCATCCCTGAGCAGGATGTAGCACTCCCCCAAACCCAGAAGCATGTGTCAGACATTGTATTGTTCACCCTCACCTAACAGGTAGGTAGCCACCTTCCCAGGGAGGGGTGTTTGGGGGTAGGAGGCTTGCACTACAACTCCCACAAGGCCCCCTGTCTCAACCCTGAGCAGGATGTAGCATTCCACCACACCCACAAGCACGTGGCAGCCATTGTATCTCACCAACCAAACTTACAGGTAGGTAGCCATCTTAACAGGGAGGGGTGCTTGTGGGTGGGAATCCAGCACTGCAACTCCCACCAGGCACCCTTGTTCCACAGCTCAGCAAGATGGAGCACTCCCCCATCCAGAAGCATGTGGCAGCCATTGCATTGTTCACCCTCACCTAACAGGCAGGAAGCCATTTTCCCAGGGACGGGTGTATGTGGGGTAGGAGGCCTGCACTACAACTCCCACCAGGCCCCCCTGTTCCAACACTGAGCAGGACGTAGCACTCCACCACACCTAGAAGCATGTGGCAGCCATTGTATTACAACAACCAAACTTACAAGTAGGTAGCCATCTTACCAGGGAGATGTGTCTGTGGGTGGGAGGCCTGAACTACAACTCCCACCAGGCCCCTCTGTCCCACCCCTGAGCAGGATGTAGCACTCCCCCAACCCAGAAGCATATTCCAGCCATTGCATTGTTTACCTTCACCTAACAGGTAGGTAGCCATATTCCCTGGGACGTGTGTTTGGGGGTAGGTGGCCTGCACTACAACTCCCACCAGGACCCCCTGTCCCAACCCTGAGCAGGATGTAGCACTCCACCATACCCAGAAGCATGTGACAGCCTTTGTATTACAACAACCAAACTTACAGGTAGGTAGCCATCTTCCCAGACAGGAGTGCTTGGGGGTGGGAGTCCTGCACTACACCTCCCACAAGGTCCCCTTGTCCCACCCCTGAACTGGATGTAGCACTCCACCACACACCCAGAGAGATGTTTTTTAAATTCCACCCAAATGTGACAACAGAACAGGTAAGTAGACAGTGTATGCACCCCACCATTCCTCTCAAAACGCATGGAGCCATATGCCAACACGGGCCCTCACAGTCCTCCAAAATTGACACAGATCCAATAGCCACTTACAGTGTACAGACAGCTAAGCACATGTAACTGTCACAGCAACCAAAATGCGACTCACCAAATCAAATGTTGAAGAAATTCAGTTCACAATCATGCACAGCACTGAATGCTAAGTTCCATGGGGCAAAGCTTGAAGGGCCATATAAAAACAAAGCAAGCATGGCCTGTTGTACAAATAAAGCAATGCACATGACATGACAAAGGCATGCATGAGACTACAATGGCAAGTTCATGCTCAGTTGTAAAGTCTGCCAGGCAGAGTAATCAACGAAAATGCTTCACACAAAGTCCTTGTGCCCCTAGTCTTTAGATTACAACATGTACTTGTAATCACAAATTTTATATGTGACGCATGGTATCTATTGACATGTCACACCATGTAGAAGTAATGTATGTACCTCCACATCATGTCATGATGCACAGTACTGTGCAGACATACAATGTGAGAACTAGTAAACTGTGTGGTGTATATTCTGTAAATAAGACATATCTGACACCAAGCTTGAGGGGTGCACAACAATGACCATTTACCCTCTGTCCCACAGGTGACCAAGAACTGACAGTAGAGGATGACAACAGCAACCTGCAGAAGCAGTCTCCACCCCCGGAACATGGACTCTCTAATGATGACTCCCTAGATTTCGAGGATGCGGAGTAAGAAACCAGCCCATCAGGCATGCCAGGGCACAACAGGTCCCAGGACTCCACTGACCCCCGCCACCACATCAGCAACAACAACTATGCTGACCTCTGCTGTAACAGCCTCCGCAGCCTCCACCACCATCACCACAAGTGCTACCTGCAACACTCTCCCTGCCTCAGAGGATGACCACCCCACCAACTGAAGAGGGCATGGAGAGTAGGTGGGTGCATAGAGTGGTGACGCCACATGTCCGGGACAGCAGGGCAGGTGGGAGGGCAAGTGGGAGTCAAATACAACAGGACACTGAGTCCGAAGCCCTGGACAACATCCCAGAGTCCTTGGGGCCTATGAACGATCCCAAGGACAAACGGGTCAGGCTCCGGAAGATTCCTGTGAGCTCTGCCTTCTGCTGAGGTCCATAGACCTCCGCATGGGCCAAATTGTGGACCTCTTGGGCCAGCTCATGGCGGTTCTGAGAGACAGGTCAGCGGCCCAAACAACAGCTACACCTCCCTCCAGTGGCCCACAGGATGACAGTTCCTCAGCCTCCCTTGTAGCCACAGAGAGGGGGAGTCCTCAGACCCCACTGAGTCCACAGCAGAGGCCTTCCCTGCCAAACGATCAAGGGGTCGTCCAAATAAATCTCAGGGAGGATCCCGTGGCAAAGCACCAGCCAAACACCAGTCAAGGAGCCAGCCATGATGGCACCCCTCTTCACTATTGCATTGACTTTGTTGACTGTCCTTCCCCACCCTGCTAGGTTAATGGCATCTGTCTGTTGGACTGTGTCTCCACATCAATGTGGTGACTACTCGATTGTCTCATCTTCCATCACTGACAACTCATTTATTCCCTATTCACCTTTTTGTAAATATTCACTTCCCTGTCACATATACCCATTGTAAATAAACACTCCTTACACACCTATGTTTTCGTGTCTGCTCCATGATTATCACAGGATGTACAATGTTGACCATGATTACAATGTACCAGGAGCACAGATTGTTTGGAGGCAATGAGAGGCTGAACAGATCTAGGAAAACACAAGAGAACAATATTCACTTGTCAGGCGATCGCATCACAGCCATTACACAACAGTTGGCATCAAAGTACTTCAATCCCCACACCTTGCAAAAAGCAACAGTACCAACGTAGACATCCTGTAGCTGTGCATAACTACACTGTACCAGAAAAATTAGCAGCCAGCACAGAGCCAACAACAGGCAGCAGTCAAAAAAGCTATCCTAGGCCTTTTCACCAACAACATCAGCGGACAATGGCCCCATTGTATATTTTCACTTACCTTCAAGAGAAGTAGCGGTTGATGAGCTGTTGACGCAGGTCGACACCTTCCTCCTCTCTACTATCCTCGGCACTAGATATGTGTGGGTATGCAGGCGGAGCCCTCGGCTGCTCATCAGCATCCATGAGGAGGGGGATCTCCTTGCGCAAGGCCAGGTTGTGGTGCATGCAGCATGCAACTACAATCCGACACACCTTTTTGGGCGAGTGCATCAGTATACCTCCGGTCTTGTCCAGGCAGCAAAATCGTGACTTCACGAGACCAAATGAACGCTCCACCACATGACATGTCCTCCCATGGGCATCATTGTAGCGGAATTAACCCGGAGTCCTGGGATTGCGCAGTGGGCTCAGCAACCAAGGCTTGTTGGGATATACAGAGTCACCTAGGTGTGAGATACACATACTGATTTTGTGATTTAACTGTAGCAGAGGACAACATGTCATACATACAGCACGCTACTTGACTCTGCGTACTCACCCACAATCCATGCACGCTCCGGAAGAAGATTTGACATCAGCTGCAGCACAATGTTGTAACGCAGGATGGACGAGTCATGGGCAGAGCCGGGAAATTTGGGACAGACGTGTGAGATAATCATATCCGTCTGGCACACCACTTGCACGTTGATGTAATGGAAATGTTTCCTATTCCTGTACATGTGATCATATGCCTGTGGGGAATCAGGCCAACTTGTGTGCAGTCAATGGCACCAACAACATTAGGGATGTGCCCAAGGGCATAAAAATCACCCTTCACAGCTGCCACAAATTCATGCCTCCTGGGGAAATGGATGTATCTGTTCTTGTAGGTCATCATAGCGGACAGGACGTCATGTAGCACCATGCTGAACATAGGTTGCAACATCCCACCTGTGCTGGACACAGTGTACTGGAATGAACCAGTGGCAAAGAAATGCATCACCTTATACGTTGCTGTCAAAGCAGTCGGATACGTTCTGCGAGGCCGCAGGTGGGGCTCGAACCGAGCACATAGGTCTTGTAGGGTGGGTAGATCCAGAAGGAATTTCTATATGACATCCTCATCCTCCATATCCACCAGCACTGTGAAGGGACGATGCACATTTGGTCGCCTCCTAGGTGGGATGAAAGGGGTCACATTTCATTGCAATCCACCAAGAGATATGTCCAACATCTTACTTTTTGACTGACACAACACCAACAATGACTGGCATCACATTTCAGCTTACATCACAACTTACATCTAGGGACACCTTCAGCTACACTAGTTGTACACTTGTCCACTTTTCACACAGTGAGTACCTCCAAAACAAAATCTAACTATGTGAATGCCCAAAGGTATATGTCCACATCTTGCGTAACCAGCCCTGACAGTAGTTCACACAGCATATGTGTGAAACAGCAACACTACTGGCTCCTACCTAACTGCTGTACCTGCCACACCTTCATGTGTAAGTCAAATAAGGCACACATCAACAACACAATTGATCTCAATGCACAGTCTGTGCATTAAGATCAAGTATGTGCATGAGCAAAGCAAACTACACAGTGAAATATTCACATTGTGTAGTCAGACATTCATCAGTGTGTGTTGCTTAGCCATATCACACATTGACATGTGTACCTGTTGGAGAGTCCATCACAACACTGATTTGTGTAAATGCCCAGAAATATCACAAGTGACGTGCGGGAGTACATGCCAATATTTTCAATCAAGTGCACCAATATGGCATATGTAATCAGCAGTGGGCTAAATGTTACATTGGCATTATGTGCACTATCTTGTGCCATGAATCAGGTGTCTACTGTGCACTGTTGAGAAGTGGCCATTGCAATTGAAACAGCAAGATGTGTCCATAGGTGCTGTCAACGTCCTCCGCCACCCAAATCACGATCATTAGCCCAATGGATAGCAGCCATATCTCAGTATCAACCGTCTGGCCCCTGCGGTGTGTCACTGCCAATGCCCATGCCCTTGCAGCCCATGGGAACCGCAATCGTGGTAGTGATATACACATTGGGAAATGGCGGTTGGCATGCTCTGCCACCCAAACCACGGTCCTTGGCACCAATGGATAGCCGTGCACAAAAAATGGAGTCTAGAGGGAAAGACAGAACTAGGACGCCCCCCACTCAATAAGTCATCAAACAAAACAAGTCCTAGTTCTCACTGCAATATTTTTAAAGATATCTAGAGATCACTGGTTGTTTGTAGATCACACCAGGGAGTTCCTTCATCTAGGGATACTCATGATCTCTTGATCTATTGCTTGAATAAAAAGCAGCCTCGCTCTGATCTCGACAGTACAAGACAACACAAGACTCACATACACCTTGAACGGACAAAAAATGTGTGAATAGCGAGATGACACCTCACGGGCGCACCACCAATGGGACCCCTGGTTGGTACTCACCAGGATGGCCCTGTTATCATCATTGGTGCCATCAAGCTTTAACGGAACCGTGCCTCAAACCCAAAGTGTAAAGACAGTGCGTGATGCAGTGGACACAACTTATATGTAACAAAAACTAACAACATTAAACATTTAAACATATAAGATACTGTGCAACTAGGACTTCAAACTTTACTTCTGTTCCTTTCTCTGTTGCAAACAGTAAAACACTTAAATTAAAAAAGGAGAGTGTGAAGACTACCTATCACTTCACACCCCACTTACAGCCGACATGTTTCATTGCCGTGGTATAAATCAGGCAATTTCCTCAGGGCCACTCAATTTGAAAGCCACTGCTAAAGACGCTGTGCTGCCAATGCCTTTGCGTGGCTTAACCTCTCCTACCAGCCGAGAGTAAAACCAAAGGAACTGTTCCCCCTTCGGTGGGCGAAGTCCTATCTCCCTTCAATAAGGTTGCCGTGGAGAATACTCGTTCGGCGTCTTGGTTCGAGTGATGAGAAGACGCCGAACGAGTATTCTCTTTCAAATTGAGTGGCCCTGAGGAAATTGCCTGATTTATACCACGGCAATGAAACATGTCGGCTGTAAGTGGGGTGTGAAGTGATAGGTAGTCTTCACACTCTCCTTTTTTAATTTAAGTGTTTTACTGTTTGCAACAGAGAAAGGAACAGAAGTAAAGTTTGAAGTCCTAGTTGCACAGTATCTTATATGTTTAAATGTTTAATGTTGTTAGTTTTTGTTACATATAAGTTGTGTCCACTGCATCACGCACTGTCTTTACACTTTGGGTTTGAGGCACGGTTCCGTTAAAGCTTGATGGCACCAATGATGATAACAGGGCCATCCTGGTGAGTACCAACCAGGGGTCCCATTGGTGGTGCGCCCGTGAGGTGTCATCTCGCTATTCACACATTTTTTGTCCGTTCAAGGTGTATGTGAGTCTTGTGTTGTCTTGTACTGTCGAGATCAGAGCGAGGCTGCTTTTTATTCAAGCAATAGATCAAGAGATCATGAGTATCCCTAGATGAAGGAACTCCCTGGTGTGATCTACAAACAACCAGTGATCTCTAGATATCTTTAAAAATATTGCAGTGAGAACTAGGACTTGTTTTGTTTGATGACCAATGGATAGCCCCCATATCACGGGAGCGCCCGCCTGCCCCTGCAGGGTGTCACCGCCCATGCCCATGCCCTTACAGCCCATGGGAACCACAATCGCGGTAGTGATATATACATTGGAAAATGGTGGTTGGCATGCTCCACCACCCAAACCATGGTCATTGGCGCAAACGAATAGCAGCCATATTGCGGTTGCGACCGCCTGGCCCCTGCAGTGTGTCACCGCCAATGCCAAAGCACTTGCAGCCAATGGGAACCACAATCGTAGTAGCCTAATGCAATTTAGAAAATCGCAGTAGGTGTGCTCCGCCACGCAGGCCGGTCATTGGATGCAATTGAAAGATGCACGATCGCGTAGCAACCGCCTGGCCCCTGCATTGTGTCACAGCCAAACCCCTTACAGCCAATGCTTACCGCAATCGCGGTAGTCTAAAGCAATTTAGAAAATTACGGTAGGTGTGCTCCGCCACCGCGGGCTGGTCATTGGATGCAATTGAAAGATGAACGATCGCTGTAGCGGCTGCCTGGCCCCTGTGGTGTGTCACAGTCAATGCCAAAACCCTTACAGCCAATGGTAAACCCAATCGCCGGAGCCTAATGCAATTTTGAAAATTGCGCTAGGCGTGCTCCACCACTGTTGGGCTGGTCATTAGATGCATTTAAAAAAAGCAGACCTGGAACACCAATTGCAGCAGGTGAGAACCACTGAAACTACCCCAGGGGGCTATATATGTGTGGGAGAGAGACTCACATTTCCACTGCTTCCAGATGCTGATGCCTGACACTCTTCACCACCAACTGCTGCTGCTCCTGTCTCTTGGACCCAGACAGCGCAGCCTGACACTCCTCACCACCAACTGATGCTGCTTCTGTCTCCTGGACCCAGGCACTGCTGCTTGACACTCCTCACCACCAACTGCTGTTGTTCCTCGCTCATGGACCCAGTGATGGCAAGGACTAAGAACATAAGGGCCCGTCCTTTCACAACAGAGGAGCTGGAGGTCCTGGTGGATGAGGTGCTCACACAGTATGGGAGGCTATATGGTGCTCCAGATGTCATGGTAAGTGTTTCAGAGTGGAAGTGAGAGTGCAGGGACTGCACACATGAAGTTGATCTGCTGAAGTATGTGCCTGAGAGTGTGCCTTTGTGTGATACAATGCCTAGCATGCTGACTTCAGGGGAAATGTGTTTGTAGCCTTTTTTACACATTTCCCTGGCTGCATATCAGGATGGGAGGAACTTCCAGTGTTTTTGCAGCCATACAGTGACACTGCAAGTTTGGTAAGCAGGAGTCAGGACAGAAATTGCCTTTGCTAATGGATGAGTTCTTCACAGGCTCATCTGTGACATTACCAATAGTTTCTGTCCAGAGGGTACTAATGAAAGTGTGTCTGACTTAATATTGCCACCATGGATATGTCACCATTATGCACAAGAGTGAAATGCCAGAGGGTGACACTCTTGGTGGAAATTCACCTATGACACAGCAGATTGTTGTACATTTGAAACATCCCCCTTCCATTTTCATCATTATGTGTACTGACTTGCACGTGTAGGCAGTTTGCCCTATCATATTGTCCCTACATGTGACATTTCTGATGCCCCACGTTAAACCTCAGTGTAAGCCACCCTGGCCTGCACGGTTACTTCCCAATTTGACAAGGACCCATCACTGAATGAACAGAGTGAGACATATGGGTTGTCTGCTACCCTATCCATCAAAGGGCTATCTCTGGCCTTTGTATTGCACAAGACAGACCTTGTTCTAAGGGTGTGTAATTGTGAGATCATGTTCCTAATTGTGACCTCGATGAAACAATGAGCCATTCACAGGGCAAGCCCATTGAGGGGTGTGTAGTGTTGGACACAGTGAGTCTGACCCCCCACATTATTTCCAATGTAATGTATGTCTTGCTCACTCACAAACTGGATAGCAGATGTGGACCTCCTTCAAATTGCTTTCTGTGCTGGCATTCTGCATGTGTATGAGATGGGCAGCTACAGTGTCCATCCTCATACTGCATGCATTTTGGTATGATTATGCCATGCTTATGTACTACATGTCATGCTGTATTGTCTCTGCTAAACATGTCTGTGAAGTTGTGCTGAGTTTGTGCTTGCTCCTCTACAGAGAGACAGTCGTACATAACCCAGTTTCACTGAAATTTCCTCCTCTGTCTCCCATGCCTCCAGCTCAAAGTCCACCAGCGTAAGGCCATTTGGAGGGCCATTGCACGCAAGGTGCGGGCTCTGGGTGTCTCCAACGTATGACACACACACACCCGACACTGCTTCTGATGCCTACTCATTGGGAGTGACTCCTCCATGTATTTTTGTATTGTATACTCCTGTCCACTAGCGACGTACACACCACTTCACTCTCATGTCAGCTATCCCCCTGGGTTGCCAGTGTGTGTGCCTCCCCACCACTTCATTTGTTACACTATGCTTTGTGGTGCTAATCTGTACACAGGACCAATGTGCCACTCAGGACAGTTTCCCAATTAGTTGCATGTGATTTTCTTGTACTTGTTTGCAGTCATGTTTGCTCATGTGCATTGCAACTGTTTGTGCTGCACAGTCCTCTGGTCATGTTGTTTGCACCTGGATGTCCCTGAGTTGTGCATCTGTGAGTGTTGGGTTACCTGTATGTGTGTTTACTGAGGTACTGCTACCCCTCCTGAATGTGATGTTGTCTGTGTGTTGTGCTGATTTGTGTTCTGAAAGTACATGTTGTGGCACGAGATGAGTGTGCTGCTGATTTGGTTGGTGTGCACACACTGCTTTTTGTGCATGCAGTGCTGTGAGTGTATGTTGCCTTGTACTTGCCTGCTGTGCATCCCCTGATGTCCAGCTGAGTTTGCAATGTGATAGATTGGCATTGGCATTTGTTGTGTTTTTGATGTGATGTATGCCGTGTTCGGCCTGTGTTCGCTCTTTCAGCTGACAGATGCTCTGTTTGTGATGTTCTATTGGCATGACATTGTGTGCGAGTTGTTTGTGCATTGTGATACATTCAGATGTGTGTTGCAAGTTTAGTGTGCTTTACGTGTGTGTCTATCACATGTGGTAAGGTGGATTCTTGTTCCTGAGCTTGTTTTGAGTGTACCTTGGTGGTTTGTCCTCCTATTTTTGAGCTGCCACTTGTCAGGATTATGCATGTGCATGCATGTGGTATGCTATGACACCATGTGGACTTGATGGGTGATGTGGTATGTCTGTCTGAGTTATCTTATTGTCCCACTGATCCCAGTTTGTGTCCATGATTGTTTTGAGATCGTGCAATTCTAGTTTGTGTTGTGGTAGGGTGTCTGTGCATTGGCCCTGAGTGACAATTTTGTGTACTCCTGTTCTGTCTGGTGTCCCATTGCCTCTCCTGTTTGGCTGGCCATATGTGGGCTTGTTGGACTTCTGTGTATGTTGTTTGTAAGGTTTGTGTTTTGGTATTGATTTTGTGCCAGCATTGCTTCAGGCATCTCTGAGTGTGGATTGATGTTTGTGGATGCACCCCAGGGAGTGTAATTAGTTGTCAGTGTACTCATAAGACATCATTTGCACCATTCTGTGTGTTTAACACTGGTATTGAGTGCTGCAGGTGTGCGGTGGGTAGAGGAGGGGTATGTGTGAAGGTCCTATTTGTGTTTGACCGTCAAAGAGTGTGACAATGAGCCATGGGTGTTGTATTGATGACTTACACATGTCAAGTACGTTGAGACGGATGTGTGGCTGATCACTGTTTGACTTCAGACACATTCCTACCATCCCTGTGGCTATGCATGGCTTGCCTTGCTGTCTCCCTGAGTTGTTGCACAGAGGTCACTGTGGTTTAATTTCACTCACTGTGTCAGCCATGTCTGATTTGATGGCCTAAGGGTGTTGTGATATGTCCCTTCTCTTACATTTGATGTACACATGCTTTGGGGCTTGCTCCATGGCTTTCCAGCACTGTCCACCTCACTTTTGGCTATCCCATTTATTGTCCTCCATTGCTGCTGACATTTGATATGTGTATGTGGCTGTGTGTCAGTGTGGGGTGTGTCTGGGTGACTTGACAGGCAGTGTGTACAATGAAGTGGTTATTCATATTCAGTGTGAGTGTTAATTTTGTGATTGGATTTAGTCTGCTTGACATGAGTGGAGGTTAGGTGTGGGGAGGAGGGTTGCCCTCCACCTGCGCTTCTGTGCAGGGTGTTCCTCTTCACCCCCACTTTCTGAGACAGGCTCCCTGGTTGTTTGGTGTGTGTGGTGCAGGGTTTGGGTACACATGGTTGGTTAATTGTGCAGGGGGGCACAGGAGGGGCACACAGCATGTCTCCTTATGGGTGTGGGGTGCCTAGTGTGTAAAGGGTGGATGTGTGTCCCTATGATCTTTGTGTACTGCCCATGCCTGGGGTTGGCCCTGCCTACTACATTGTGCACAGGTTTTCCCGCATCTTCACCGATGGGGTGACGTGACCGGGAGATTGCATTCATTTTGCGGTTGATGGGTGACCTGGATGCAGAGGGGTGATTTTGTGACAGGTAGGACATGTGTTGGTACACTTGTGGATGTGTTCCTGTCCTCACCAGTGTGTCTGGTGTGGACAGGAACTGTATATCAGCCCATGAGATGTGTGTTGTGGTTGGGTGCGGAGTTGAGTTATTGCATACCTGTGGCGTTGTCCGCAACGGTGCATTACTTGCTGGTAGTGGATCAGGTACAGCACCGGAAAGGCATGTAAAGCTGGATTCATTGCGGTTGGGACTGGATGGAGGAGCCCGGGAGTCTTGTTTGGCGCTTCCGCCATCTCCGGTTGGTTGGTTTCTCTGCTGCGGTGTGACAGGCTGTTTGTGGCATCCTGATTTGTACAGCGGTCGGGACGTCATTCCGCACGACAGCCTCTATTGGCGCCCGCCACTGCGGTGGCGGGTGCATTTTTATGGTGGTTCACGTTGCACCGCGGCGGACGGGACATGGGCTATGTTTGCCCATTGTAATATGGCGGGCGTGAGGACCTCTGCTGGCGTCCGCCACAACCAGCACCGCAGAGGGGCCTCCGCCCGCCATCATAATGAGCCCCTTAGTCCAGGGGGAAAGGCCTACAGTCATGCTCTTATGTCTATCAACATTTGTGAAATGGCTTTTCACCAAATGGACTTTGAGTGCCAGTTTCTTTTCAGAACATTTGTGATGAACTGATGGAAGAATTTGTGATAGTTTTAACCTGATTAGCTTCTTTACTTTCCCTATTTTTATCAGTCAGCAGCTGATGGCATGCCTGTGTCTGTACCCTTTCTTTTGACTTCTAGAGATCATCTAAATAATAGGCTTGTTTTTTAAGCCTATCCGAAGTCTGATTTTGTGCTGTCTGGTAATGTATTTCTGGTAAACATTTGTGTTTAAGCCACAGTAGCTCACCATTATGATATCCTGTTTTTAAGCTGCACGGGCAATGGCTCTTAGAATGTAGCAGAGAGTTGCCTGCAGTGGACTTTCTATATAAGGAAGTATTCAGTTCGTTGTCTTCAACAAATATTATTAGGTCGAGGTAGGATACTCCAGTCCCGCTGATATTGCTGGTGAAATGTAAATTTAATGTGTTGTAATTTAGCATAGAGTTATACTTTTCAGCTGCCTGGCTAGTACCTTTCCACACAATAAATAGGTCAACGACGTATTGTGCCCTTAGGTCAAAGGTATTTTCCTCTTCTTCCCAGGCCACAAGCTTCTCCCACCAGCCCACAAATACATGTGCATAACTGAGGCTGCAGCACATGCCCATTGCAGCCCCCTGCTTCCGTCAGTACAGAATGTAAAAATATTGTTGGTAAGACAGAATTCAATCAAATGTAGAACCATGATGTTATGCTCAAAATATTTCAAGGATCTGTTCTTCAAAAAAGATTCAACTGCATTCAACCCAGCTGCATGCGACATAAAAGTATATAGGCTAGTTATATCCAAGGTGGTTAACCAGAAATTCTCTTCCCACTGTATTCCATTAATGGGGCTCAAAAAGTCTTTACTGTCTTTACCATAAAACTTAATTTTTTCACAATAGGAAACAAAGAAAGCTCCACATAAATTGAGAAATTTTCTAGCAAGCTACATTTTGACCGAACAGTAGGGTGTCCTGTTGGTATACTGGCATTGTTTTTGCACCTTAGGAATATGGTAAAAGTGGAGAACTTGGGGGAAATTACATTTTAAGAACTACTATTTTTCATAATCTAATGTGCCCTATCCCGCCAATCATCCAAAAATTCATAGTAAATTTTCACACTGCATG
The DNA here is from genome assembly GCF_964263255.1 of Lissotriton vulgaris. Classification (NCBI taxonomy): domain Eukaryota; kingdom Metazoa; phylum Chordata; class Amphibia; order Caudata; family Salamandridae; genus Lissotriton; species Lissotriton vulgaris. The sequence continues at coordinate 25,308 of NW_028253976.1, forward strand.
TGTAATCCTCTTTAGAGATGGGTTCATTACAGTGGGTGTCCCGGAGTTGCCTCCTTGTGTTTGCTTTGTCCCTGAGTTGCTTCCATTTCATAATATTGTTTAGTTAGTAACACAACGTTTTACCCTCGTCAGAGAGTTTGAAGATCACACTGCTATTGTTCCTATGAGTCTTGACTGATTGCTACTATTGTTTGTTCATATTATTGTTCTTGTTGCTATTCCCCTTCAATCGTAACTTCTCTAATTCCTTGCTTACAGGTGTCAACTGCATCATGCAGTGTTTGTGGGTGAAAGATAATTTTGATTTGAAATTGCTACTTCCACTTTTTTGTTGTATCGGTAATTATATATTACGCTTCCATGTTAGGACCTGCTGGGGATAGATCCTCAATATTTTGCAATGAAATTAGAGCCTGTAAATCTTCACCCATAAATATGCCAGTTGCCCATGACAGTTCAACATCCCTCCTGTCCCTATTCCTTCTGGTATTGAGAATGTGTAATTTTAGTAGGTTGGATTTCCTCATAAACCTAAAGTAAATTCCAGTTTGCTGTTTTTAAGCTGCACGGGCAATGGCTCTTAGAATGTAGCAGAGAGTTGCCTGCAGTGGACTTTCTATATAAGGAAGTATTCAGTTCGTTGTCTTCAACAAATATTATTAGGTCGAGGTAGGATACTCCAGTCCCGCTGATATTTCTGGTGAAATGTAAATTTAATGTGTTGTAATTTAGCATAGAGTTATACTTTTCAGCTGCCTGGCTAGTACCTTTCCACACAATAAATAGGTCAACGACGTATTGTGCCCTTAGGTCAAAGGTATTTTCCTCTTCTTCCCAGGCCACAAGCTTCTCCCACCAGCCCACAAATACATGTGCATAACTGAGGCTGCAGCACATGCCCATTGCAGCCCCCTGCTTCCGTCAGTACAGAATGTAAAAATATTGTTGGTAAGACAGAATTCAATCAAATGTAGAACCATGATGTTATGCTCAAAATATTTCAAGGATCTGTTCTTCAAAAAAGATTCAACTGCATTCAACCCAGCTGCATGCGACATAAAAGTATATAGGCTAGTTATATCCAAGGTGGTTAACCAGAAATTCTCTTCCCACTGTATTCCATTAATGGGGCTCAAAAAGTCTTTACTGTCTTTACCATAAAACCTAATTTTTTCACAATAGGAAACAAAGAAAGCTCCACATAAATTGAGAAATTTTCTAGCAAGCTACATTTTGACCGAACAGTAGGGTGTCCTGTTGGTATACTGGCATTGTTTTTGCACCTTAGGAATATGGTAAAAGTGGAGAACTTGGGGGAAATTACATTTTAAGAACTACTATTTTTCATAATCTAATGTGCCCTATCCCGCCAATCATCCAAAAATTCATAGTAAATTTTCACACTGCATGTGTAATCCTCTTTAGAGATGGGTTCATTACAGTGGGTGTCCCGGAGTTGCCTCCTTGTGTTTGCTTTGTCCCTGAGTTGCTTCCATTTCATAATATTGTTTAGTTAGTAACACAACGTTTTACCCTCGTCAGAGAGTTTGAAGATCACACTGCTATTGTTCCTATGAGTCTTGACTGATTGCTACTATTGTTTGGTCATATTATTGTTCTTGTTGCTATTCCCCTTCAATCGTAACTTCTCTAATTCCTTGCTTACAGGTATCAACTGCATCATGCAGTGTTTGTGGGTGAAAGATAATTTTGATTTGAAATTGCTACTTCCACTTTTTTGTTGTATCGGTAATTATATATTACGCTTCCATGTTAGGACCTGCTGGGGATAGATCCTCAATATTTTGCAATGAAATTAGAGCCTGTAAATCTTCACCCATAAATATGCCAGTTGCCCATGACAGTTCAACATCCCTCCTGTCCCTATTCCTTCTGGTATTGAGAATGTGTAATTTTAGTAGGTTGGATTTCCTCATAAACCTAAAGTAAATTCCAGTTTGCGTGTAATCATACTTTGCACTCGGGCTGAATCTTAGGCCCAACTTGAGTACTTCCATTTCAGCTCATGTTAAAATTTTATTGATTACGGTGATATCCATCCTGTCTTTTATTTACACTTGCCTCTGCAGTCGCTCTGAGTTACTCTTTAGGGTAGGGAGTCTGTAGATTATTATCTTGCCCCTTACTGTTTTTCTCCGTTGTGTTCTGGTTGGCATGGGTATGTGCGCTGTGGTGCTTTCTGCCATCCTTGTGGTAATAAATAGTGTTCTTGAAAAAACTGATTTTGCTGTTGGATGGATCAAGGATACCTCCCACCATTCTTCCTTTAGAGAAATCTGTGTTGGTCTCTAATTCAGATTCTTATGTTACTCTGTGGGGTTGGGCACTGAAATTGCAAGTTTAATTGATCGCTCTCCTTGGGATATAAACTTTTTTCCACAAATGTCAGTACCTTCCCTGTTTGGTAGTCATGTTTATCTCTGGCAACTTGCTTTGTTTTGGCTGCTTAATATTTTCTTCATAGATGATTAAAATTGTCTTCATCTGTTGCTGTAGTTCTTCCCTTAAATGAACTTCCTCATCTTGTGCTATGTGCTGCTCAAGTTTGTTGATTTGCTCAAGAAGATTCACTCTATCACTCCATGCATAATATACAAGAATTGCCTCCAATCCCGTGGCCAATTGTGCTGTATATTGTGCTCTTTGTGCCTATTGTGCCCATTCCTGTAGGATTTGAAGTCTCATATACTGCAATGGTATAAAATATCAGATCCTTTGTTATTCTGTCAGCATCTAAAAAGATTAGGAGCGAGGTGGCCTCCCACCATTTCCTGATTTCTTGTTCGTAAGTTCCCTCCAATTGTGAAAGTAGTCCTTTAATCTTGTTTGATGATGCTCCAGCTTTAGTTACTCCACTGAAATTGCCTGTAGGCTCTGGTGATGAGGTTCCAAATATACTAGCTGCCATGCTGTGCCACTGAACATATTATTCTTAAAGCAAAAAAGGCTGCAATCGACCATCAATGGTTTAGGTACAACGCTACTGCCGCATCGATGTACTGTAATGTTATGAGATAAACTCACTGTGAATGTCTACCTACTTGACATTGGTCCTCCGACTCTGCGTGTGGTCAGATAACTGGCATCCGACTCTCAAAGATTTCAGAATTGTGGTATTCTTAGGCTGCACTGTCCTCCAGTCTTGACATTACTTGTTGCAGCGAGACAGACAGCATGCAACCAACATCCTCTCCATATTTCTACCCAAGTTGTCACTTCTCAACATAGCTGGTGCTCCAACTGTGAGGGCAAACTCATGTAACTATTACAGCAACTTCTGTTCAGTAACAGATGACAGGCACTTGTGGGACTTTCAGCATCCACTTTATTGTCACTAACAAAACAACAGACACATTTCTGCACTGGGCCTTTGTCAATGTCAGTATACTGAATACCATATTTTCTTTTAACTAAATCACATGGTCCAGAACTCATTGAAATAAAGAAAGGAAAAACAAACTAACAGCATACACTCCACTATGTTTGCTTTTCTGGCTATAGTGAATGTGACGGCCATCTTAACACCTCTCAGTTTGATTGGAACAGTAACAATCTGGTTACTCTTCACATTTTTCTTTGTACTAACACACATGTTCTAACCTGCATTTATGTACAGGATGTCTCTTACTCCCCTCATATGGACGTTCACTAGAACATTTTAGCACATAGATTACAAAATTGTTGATACAAGTTATAAATTGTGTTAGTTTTCTGTTTTGTTTTAATTAGGGATCACAAATTCCTTGCAACTAGATAAATTGGAGCATGCGTTGCAGAAATGCATGCTTTTACAAACTGTGACCAACACTATATGGTGGCTAGATACTCCTAACACCTACACTACAGTGATTAAAGTTTCTCACATTTTTCAGTATTGAAAAGGTGAAATTAAACCTAAGAGGAGGTGAAAGTGTACTAAAACTAAGAACAGAATCCTGCTATATAATCAAGTTAGATGCCAAAGCTCCAAAGGATGTTAATGTCAATGAGGAACTCTACATTAACCTATATTGCATGATTATATTTAATGTAAAGTTGGTTTTCTGTATTTGCCCTCAGTTTTGAATGTGCCTTCATTTTCACATTGTATATACTGTGTTAATATATTTTCTGAAGAGCAGTGATTTGCACTTTTCTTCTGTCTTTTTTATGTCACATGAGAAGTGAAAGGAGCTCTCTAACCCTTGTTGGGCAAAGAAAGGGTCCCCTAGATGGGGCAACCTACCCAACTCCTCCGCAGATGAAGAATGTCCACGGGTTTGCATCTTTAACTTGTTTAATGTTGGTCTATTATCTCTTTATCACAACTTTAGACTGTCGTTGTTTCTAAGCCCAACTGGAAATTATTGAATAACGTGCAATAGTGAATTTGAAACAAGAACTTTATTACTATTTTACTTTGTTGTTGGAGATTTCACTTTTGGACTTTGAAAGCCCACTTGGATTTTCACCTATGAACACATAGCATCCAATTTGAGTCATTTGTGACTGATATTATGCATATTTCCTGTTTAATGTATTATTATGCCTGCACTGTTACCTAGGACATGTTCATTTACTAGAAACCTACTGAAAGCTTTTTTATTTAATGTCCTCATATATGACAAAAGGTGGGAGGTGTAATCCAGGAGCCACCTGATAAAAATAAAAAACAATATGGGTTTAACCTCCTTCAAACAATTATTAGAGGGGTTTTGCAGGAGTCACTGCTCTACTCCTCCAATGTTGATCTTTAATCCTTGGACTGCCATGGTTAAATTAAGCCAGTACTTGTGTTCTATTATCCGGTCCCTGCTATGAACACCTTTATCTTGAGATAGAGAAAAGGGGTTTCCACATTTTAAGTCTCTTAGCTGAACCAGTTAAGCAATCCAAACTGCCAATATGTTTTCCAGAATCCACTCACTCTAAACAGGAAGATATAATGTTGGAAATCCATTAATGCTAATTTCTCTGTGTGCTATAATTACTAGTGTAAAAACCAGCTGAGCTTGTGTCTTCTCCAATTTTTAAGCAACCCCACCCCCACCTTTTAAAATCCCCCCAAAGAACAAAGGGAGGTTTACCTCTATATCTTATCACAGAATTTTTGTTAGCACCTTACCCACTTGCAAGAAGAACAAAATGCCTGGACACTACAATAGGAGATGAACATTGTCTGCATTTTCCAAGGCACATTTCAAGCAGCATCTTTACTCCCACTCTCCCAACTTCCAAAGCTTTTTGGTAGACCAGCAAGCCCTGTACATGGTGAATAAATGTTTTTTTCCTTAGGGATGAAGATCTTACCGTTACCATAGTGTAAACATAGATACCTGCCAAAGATGTAGAATTTCTGACAACTGCAGGTCCACTTTCTATATCTCCTCTGGCAATGTGGGAGGGCCATCTTCACCTTGTACCAAAGCCCAATACAACTTGTAGGAACAATCTGAAGTTCTTCTTCCCATTTTGTTCTGCTCCCTATGTTAAGTTGCTCTTGAGACAGCTTACAGGTTTTACATTTTTTAAATGTAGATTGCCTGTTCTTAGTGGTTTATAATAATGAGTCCCACAAAATCAGAGATCTGTCTTCAATTTACTGGCCCCATCTTACTACGCCTGCAATCAGCAATGACGTGGTTAGAACATTTTGTAGACATGGGGGAGCCCTGGAGATTTTGTTTTCTGAGCCGAGTTGCTGTAGTATAGGATTTTCCAAATTCTTCTAACTTGGATCCACACTTTACATGCTGAGGTTAAGACTCTAAATATTTTTTGTTAGCACTCTATTCTTCAGATTAAAAGTCAAATAATACAATTGGAAATCCAGAGTTGCTATGTTGCCAGCTATCTTCATTATGCATAGTTTTTCCCAGGCTATTTATACACTGTTATTCATTCATATAAAGCTACTTAATTCTCCTTGCAGTTTTTTAAACCAATCTGTTTTGAAGTGTAGATTGAGTGCATTAAATATAAAGGTAAATTTTGGGAGGATGATAATTTTAATTTTGTTTGTTCCCCATAGAATGAAAAAAGGAAGGTATGCTCATAATCGCAAGACCGTATTCATTTCCAGGATAAGACTGCTGAAGTTTATGTGTGCTATTCTATCCAAGTCTTTCACCACTTGTACTCCAAGGTATCTAGTGTCTGAATTTTCTAATGGACTATCCATTAGCCCATTCCAGGTCATGATCTCAGTTTTTTCCTCAATAACAAAGTAACTAGAAACTCTCCGAAAATCACTGAATAGTTCTATTATTATGGGAAAGTGTTGGATCTGGCCCTGCTAGCAGGGACATCCCAAACTTTTTTGCCTTCCCCCTAGCCTTTTTTCTGTTCTGGAATGAGTGGTTGTATGACGTTGGACACTTTAGCGCTGGTTAGCAGTGCCAAGTGTGTGTGCTTTCTGCCTTACATAGGTATATTAGGAAACCCCTCCCCCCTTTAGGGGACATCTCCCCTATGGTAGGAAATATATATGCCATGTGTGGTGTGAGAGGAAAATAATAAATGCTGTGCAATGGTGTACGCACCATTATTTTCACCATTGCAGAAGTGTCACTTATAAAATGTCACCCTGTTTGGTGTGCTTTGTGCCTGCCTGTCTAAGGTGGGTTGGCGGTCTAGTTGTCTGTCTCCCAGCACCCCCAGCTTTTGGAGGAAGTCTGGCAGGCAGGGTGCTCTACACCTCCCCCACAGTGACAGTTGGGACTGGAACTGCCAGGAGCCTTCTAGAAGGGGTATATATGTGACAGACTGAGCATGGACTTGATTGAGAGGGGACCCTCTGCCAGGAGGTACCGCCGCAAGGGGCTGTGTGCTGGCCCTGAGCCCATCTGGACCCCTCTGCCGTCCACAGGGCTAGTGAGAGCCCATTGCTGGAGTGAAGACTGCTCTGCCAGGAGGAGTGCCACCTTAGGGGGGTTGACCGCTTCTAGGAACTGCTGTCCTGTATTGATGAGTGCACCCTGACTGCTGATCATGCCCAGCAGTGTGTGCCTGCTCTCCTGCGCTAGCGCCTCGTGAGCGCTATCATCTGTTGCCTGCAGTCTAATGAGGTAAGGAGTGTGGGCACTACTCCCTCAGGTGGGAACCTGGGACTGTGAGCCATCTAGTGCCTCGTGAGCGCTGCCTCCAGACCCTGCCCAGGAGAAGAAGGTGCATGGGTCCTGCAGTGCTGTGCTGCCACAGTGCTATATTTGCATTGACTGTGCTCTGCTTGCTGTCTAGAGCCTTGTGAAGTGCTACAACTGTTTTCCAGCCCCCAGGGCTCTTTTTCCTGTATCCCACGGACAGCGCTGCATTATTTTCCACAACTGCCCCGCTGGACAGTGGGCAGTTGCAACGTTGTGAGCAGTAGTACTTAGTGAGCCACATCACTTTGGAGTTCAGAGTCCCAGAGGGGACTCCAACGTTACTGGAACTGGCTGTACTCTGCACAGCTGCCCCACAGGACAGTGGGCAGCTGCCACGGTTGGGCATTCCTCCACATGAGAGTCTCCGGAATGGGGGCTCCAGTTTGTGCATTGTTGGGGTCACGTGGTTTGGCCTGCTGATTTCATGTGGATTGCTTTATGCTAATGATTTCATGCCCAGGTATATTTACAGAAGATGCCCTTCCAACGCTCTGGGAAGGGCCTTTGTACAAGTATAATCTAATTTAGGCTGATGAGGTTGCCAGGAGGTACCGCCGCCAGGGGCTGTGTGCTGGCCCTGAGCCCATCTGGACCCCTCTGCCGTCCACAGGGCTAGTGAGAGCCCATTGCTGGAGTGAAGACTGCTCTGCCAGGAGGAGTGCCACCTTAGGGGGGTTGACCGCTTCTAGGAACTGCTGTCCTGTATTGATGAGTGCACCCTGACTGCTGATCATGCCCAGCAGTGCGTGCCTGCTCTCCTGCGCTAGCACCTCGTGAGCGCTATCATCTGTTGCCTGCAGTCTAATGAGGTAAGGAGTGTGGGCACTACTCCCTCAGATGGGAACCTGGGACTGTGAGCCATCTAGTGCCTCGTGAGCGCTGCCTCCAGACCCTGCCCAGGAGAAGAAGGTGCATGGGTCCTGCAGCGCTGTGCTGCCACAGTGCTATATTTGCATTGACTGTGCTCTGCTTGCTGTCTAGAGCCTTGTGAAGTGCTACAACTGTTTTCCAGCCCCCAGGGCTCTTTGTCCTGTATCCCACGGACAGCGCTGCATTATTTTCCACAACTGCCCCGCTGGAGAGTGGGCAGTTGCAACGTTGTGAGCAGTAGTACTTAGTGAGCCACATCACTTTGGAGTTCAGAGTCCCAGAGGGGACTCCAACGTTACTGGAACTGGCTGTACTCTGCACAGCTGCCCCACAGGACAGTGGGCAGCTGCCACGGTGAGAGTCTCCGGAATGGGGGCTCCAGTTTGTGCATTGTTGGGGTCACGTGGTTTGGCCTGCTGATTTCATGTGGATTGCTTCATGCTAATGATTTCATGCCCAGGTATATTTACAGAAGATGCCCTTCCAACGCTCTGGGAAGGGCCTTTGTACAAGTATAATCTTGCCTATTGGTATGCCCCATGTGTTTCTGCTAATGGGAGTGATGCCTATGTTCACAGGTTTATTCCTCATGCTACAGCTTTTATGCCTAATGGGGTTAATGCTAATGTGCTGAGCTGAGTTCAGTTATTCACTAGTAGGTACAGGCTGCTTTATGTTCATTACTGATGCTTATGTTTATTCTCATTGGACTTGTGATGATTCTGGCAGCGGCCCGACCAGCCCTGCCTTGTAAATAGTCCCCTGTATCCTACTACCCGGTACCAGTTGGCACAGTGTTACAACTGTGATTACCTTATGACGTGTTCTGCATAATGCATATGCTGTTTTTCATGCAACCTGGTGTGGAGTCTCTTTTGTAGTGTGCCTGATGTGTCGCTTGTGTGAGTGTGCTGCGCAGATGCTTTACACAATGCCTCCGAGTTTGGCCTACCCACTACGCACCACTCTACCACGTTTCTAACAGCAAGGAAGTAATGAAATCTTGTGTGTAGATCATCTGCTTATAGAGCTTCTTTTTTAACTCAGTCGAGGTATTAAAGGGGTAAGATTTTGTCTTCAGACTTGATTCTTTCAAGCAAAAGGCTCAATATCAAGGTTAAATAGTAATGGGGACAGTGGGCACACTTCCCATTTGAAATTGTGTGGTGAGAGAACTGTTGCCCAATATCTTATTATTGGGGTGTTATATTTAGATCGTATTGCTTCAAGAATGTTTCTCCTAAACCATTTTTTTTTATCACCAATTCATATAGGAAAGGCCAGATGACTCCATGAAAGACCTTAGCAGCATCTACCATTATGATAGTCAAAGGAGCCTTTGTTCCCATGGCCACATCGATCACGCTTACCAAAATGTGAGTGAGCTCATAGAGCTGCCTATGTTTCATGAAGCCCTTTTGATTTTCATGTGCAATGTCTCCTAGTACCCGGTCTAGTCTTTTAGCTAGTATTTGCTTGTATTTCTTGTAATCATTAATAAGCAGGGATTCACATTTTTTTGGGATCTTTATTAGGTTTTAAGTATAGTGTTATTATTGCCTTATTCCGTGCTGTCAGGTGATCTCTGTAAATGGCATTCATTAAATTGGTCAAAACAGCAGTGAGTTCCTCCTTTAGGATCTTGTGTAACTTATTTGGTATGCCATCAGGGCCTGGTTCCTTTTCTTTTTTTAACCCTCTTAATGACTTATCTACTTCTAACATAGTTATTTCTTGGTTGAGAAATAGTTGTTTGTCCTGTCCTAAGGACTAAGAGTATCCTACTTCAACCAACACTCTGTTTCTTCTTTTAGATTCTTCGAGTTATTGCTATATAGATCTTGAAAGAGTGCCATAAAAGCCCTCCCAATATCGGTGTCTTCAAGCATTGTTCTTATATAATTAATTTCAACTTCCTTGCTCACATTCCAAACACTGTCTTGCCTTGTTTTCCAGTCCAGAAGTGTCCTGAACCCTTCCCCATACTCATAGTGTGGTTACTTACTAGCAATCCACTTATTCTGCACCACTCATTCTAAGTATTCTGCTAGGTGTCCCTTGGCCTCTTTAAATTTGCCATGAAGCCCTATTGTTGAGCAGGAGTGAAAGCAGATTGCCAATTATTTCTGAGATATTCTCAGAAAATGATCCCTGAGCTTGTTTTTACCTTTTCTCCTTCTACATGCCACAAAACGAATCAATCTCCCTCGAATAAAAGCTTTATATGCATCCTACACTGTATGCATGGTAGTAGAGTCTATATTTATCAAAACACTTTAAAGAATCTTTTTTCAGGGCGATTATAATTACCTGCTCCCCTAGTAGGCTTCTATCTAAGGTCCATCTAGCCTGGGTTTGGAGACTTTCCAAGGAGAGTGGAGAAGTGTGGCTCAATGATTAGAGCGGCAGAGCCTGATGCAGAGGTCTAGCCTGGGACCAGGGTTCTATTCCACGCCTCGGCGGGTCTTGGGCTCAAAATTCCATGGACCTGATAATTCTTGCCTCGGTGCCTATTCCAATCATGGAGTCCCACTCTGCAACTCTGGGCAATAGCTTGCTTAATCTCCACAATGGCCCCCACAACGCTAAGTATGCCTGGCCTCCACCTTGGGGGTGCCCAGGAGTGGACGCCTCACGGGGAAAGCCAGGATGGGTTCCACAGCGGTATTCAACAAGCGCCTTGCGACCCTTGCGGGTGAGTAGTCCGCTATACAAGTATCAATTTACAATCTTACCACAGCATGGTGCTCTGGTTGATGTTTTATCTATCCTTCTTATGCTGTTCCCTGTCTTTATATCCCTTGAGAAGAAGACTGTTCTAGAAGCATGAGCACATTATTTTGTGCTGGTAAGTGTACCCTTTCCTCAGAGCAGCACTCTGCCTCCAAACATGTACCAAACACAGATTTTTCATCCACTGATGTGTGCACGTATTTATTTTGGTGAGTTTACCATTGATCTGACAGAGGATTTATCTAATACTGGGTGTAATAGTCTATTAAAATCCCCGCCCATGTCTATATAATTTTTTGTGTCAATTAGGTGTTTGGATAATTCCCACTGCGGCAACT
>NW_028253977.1:0-82000 GCF_964263255.1 Lissotriton vulgaris
AAGCATGACGTAATGGGGGGGTGTTATCTCTTTTGTCGAAAATCAGCCGTTTTTGCTTGAACATTAAATGCCTCCAAATAGTATTTAATTCACTTCCTGAGCCCCTGGAAGCATGAAAATCACTTTAAACATGCTAATTTTAGCTCTAACACTGATGATCCACCTACAAATGTGAACTGACGTTCAAAAATAAAACATTTGAAAACAGACCATTTTCCACATTTCTGAAGCATGACGTAATGGGGGGGTGTTATCTCTTTTGTCGAAAATCAGCCGTTTTTGCTTGAACATTAAATGCCTCCAAATGGTATTTAATTATCTTCCCGGGGTGAATAAAACCCTTTTTGAGAACTCAGAGTGAGTAAATTGGCCATTGTCATGCACTTTTAACCATTCCATAAATCTTGTGTATAGGGCCCCTGGAAGCATGAAAATCACTTTAAACATGCTAATTTTAGCTCTAACACTGATGATCCACCTACAAATGTGAACTGACGTTCAAAAATAAAACATTTGAAAACGGACCGTTTTCCACATTTCTGAAGCATGACGTAATGGGGGGGTGTTATCTCTTTTGTCGAAAATCAGCCGTTTTTGCTTGAACATTAAATGCCCCCAAATAGTATTTAATTCACTTCCCGAGCCCCTGGAAGCATGAAAATCACTTTAAACATGCTAATTTTAGCTCTAACACTGATGATCCACCTACAAATGTGAACTGACGTTCAAAAATAAAACATTTGAAAACGGACCATTTTCCACATTTTTGAAGCATGACTTAATGGGGGGGTGTTATCTCTTTTGTCGAAAATCAGCCGTTTTTTCTTGAACATTAAATGCCTCCAAATAGTATTTAATTCACTTCCCGAGCCCCTGGAAGCATGAAAATCACTTTAAACATGCTAATTTTAGCTCTAACACTGATGATCCACCTACAAATGTGAACTGACGTTCAAAAATAAAACATTTGAAAACGGACCATTTTCCACATTTCTGAAGCATGACGTAATGGGGGGGTGTTATCTCTTTTGTCGAAAATCAGCCGTTTTTGCTCGAACATTAAATGCCTCCAAATGGTATTTAATTAACTTCCCGGGGTGAAGAAACCCTTTTTGAGAACTCAGAGTGAGTAAATTGGCCATTTTCATGCACTTTTAACCATTCCATAAATCTTGTGTTTAGGGCCCCTGGAAGCATGAAAATCACTTTAAACATGCTAATTTTAGCTCTAACACTGATGATCCACCTACAAATGTGAACTGACGTTCAAAAATAAAACATTTGAAAACGGACCATTTTCCACATTTCTGAAGCATGACGTAATGGGGGGTGTTATCTCTTTTGTCGAAAATCAGCTGTTTTTGCTTGAACATTAAATGCCTCCAAATAGTATTTAATTCACTTCCCGAGCCCCTGGAAGCCTGAAAATCACTTTAAACATGCTAATTTTAGCTCTAACACTGATGATCCACCTACAAATGTGAACTGACGTTCAAAAATAAAACATTTGAAAACGGACCATTTTCCACATTTCTGAAGCATGACGTAATGGGGGGGTGTAATCTCTTCTGTCGAAAATCAGCTGTTTTTGCTTGAACATTAAATGCCTCCAAATAGTATTTAATTCACTTCAAGAGCCCCTGGAAGCATGAAAATCACTTTAAACATGCTAATTTTAGCTCTAACACTGATGATCCACCTACAAATGTGAACTGACGTTCAAAAATAAAACATTTGAAAAACGGACCATTTTCCACGTTTCTGAAGCATGACGTAATGGGGGGGTGTTATCTCTTTTGTCGAAAATCAGCTGTTTTTGATTGAACATTAAATGCCTCCAAATAGTATTTAATTCACTTCCCGAGCCCCTGGAAGCATGAAAATCACTTTAAACATGCTAATTTTAGCTCTAACACTGATGATCCACCTACAAATGTGAAGTGACGTTCAAAAATAAAACATTTGAAAACGGACCATTTTCCACATTTCTGAAGCATGACGTAATGGGGGGGTGTTATCTCTTTTGTCGAAAATCAGCCGTTTTTGCTTGAACATTAAATGCCTCCAAATGGTATTTAATTAACTTCCCGGGGTGAAGAAACCCTTTTTGAAAACTCAGAGTGAGTAAATTGGCCATTTTCATGCACTTTTAACCATTCCATAAATCTTGTGTTTAGGGCCCCTGGAAGCATGAAAATCACTTTAAACATGCTAATTTTAACTCTAACACTGATGATCCACCTACAAATGTGAACTGACATTCAAAATTAAAACATTTGAAAACGGACCATTTTCGACATTTCTGAAGCATGACATAATGGGGGGTGTTATCTCTTTTGTCAAAAATCAGCTGTTTTTGCTTGAACATTAAATGCCTCCAAATAGTATTTAATTAACTTCCCGAGCCCCTGGAAGCATGAAAATCACTTTAAACATGCTAATTTTAGCTCTAACACTGATGCCCCACCTACAAATGTGAACTGACGTTCAAAAATAAAACATTTGAAAACGGACCATTTTCCACATTTCTGAAGCATGACGTAATGGGGGGGTGTTATCTCTTTTGTCGAAAATCAGCCGTTTTTGCTTGAACATTAAATGCCTCCAAATGGTATTTAATTAACTTCACGGGGTGAAGAAACCCTTTTTTGAGTACTCAGAGTGAGTAAATTGGCCATTTTCATGCACTTTTAACCATTCCATAAATCTTGTGTATAGGGCCCCTGGAAGCATGAAAATCACTTTAAACATGCTAATGTTAGCTCTAACACTGATGATCGACCTACAAATGTGAACTGACATTCAAAAATAAAACATTTGAAAACGGACCATTTTCCACATTTCTGAAGCATGACGTAATGGGGGGGTGTTATCTCTTTTGTCGAAAATCAGCCGTTTTTGCTTGAACATTAAATGCCTCCAAATAGTATTTAATTCACTTCCCGAGCCCCTGGAAGCATGAAAATCACTTTAAACATGCTAATTTTAGCTCTAACACTGATGATCCACCTATAAATGTGAACTGACGTTCAAAAATAAAACATTTGAAAACGGACCATTTTCCACATTTCTGAAGCATGACGTAATGGGGGGTGTTATCTCTTTTGTCGAAAATCAGCCGTTTTTGCTTGAACATTAAATGCCTCCAAATAGAATTTAATTTACTTCCCGAGCCCCTGGAAGCATGAAAATCACTTTAAACATGCTAATTTTAGCTCTAACACTGATGATCCACCTACAAATGTGAACTGACGTTCAAAAATAAAACATTTGAAAACGGACCATTTTCCACGTTTCTGAAGCATGACGTAATGGGGGGGTGTTATCTCTTTTGTCGAAAATCAGCTGTTTTTGCTTGATCATTAAATGCCTCCAAATAGTATTTTATTCACTTCCAGAGCCCCTGGAAGCATGAAAATCACTTTAAACATGCTAATTTTAGCTCTAACACTGATGATCCACCTACAAATGTGAACTGACGTTCAAAAATAAAACATTTGAAAACGGACCGTTTTCCACATTTCTGGAGCATGACGTAATGGGGGGTGTTATCTCTTTTGTCGAAAATCAGCCGTTTTTGCTTGAACATTAAATGCCTCCAAATAGTATTTAATTCACTTCCCGAGCCCCTGGAAGCATGAAAATCACTTTAAACATGCTGATTTTAGCTTTAACAACTGATGATCCACCTACAAATGTGAACTGACGTTCAAAAATAAAACATTTGAAAACGGACCATTTTCCACATTTCTGAAGCATGACGTAATGGGGGGGTGTTATCTCTTTTGTCGAAAATCAGCCGTTTTTGCTCGAACATTAAATGCCTCCAAATGGTATTTAATTATCTTCCCGGGGTGAATAAACCCTTTTTGAGAACTCAGAGTGAGTAAATTGGCCATTTTCATGCACTTTTAACCATTCCATAAATCATGTGTATAGGGCCCCTGGAAGCATGAAAATCACTTTAAACATGCTAATTTTAGCTCTAACACTGATGATCCACCTACAAATGTGAACTGACGTTCAAAAATAAAACATTTGAAAACGGACCGTTTTCCACATTTCTGAAGCATGACGTAATGGGGGGGGTGTTATCTCTTTTGTCGAAAATCAGCCGATTTTGCTTGAACATTAAATGCCTCCAAATAGTATTTAATTCACTTCCCGAGCCCCTGGAAGCATGAAAATCACTTTAAACATGCTAATTTTAGCTCTAACACTGATGATCCACCTACAAATGTGAACTGACGTTCAAAAATAAAACATTTGAAAACGGACCATTTTCCACATTTCTGAAGCATGACGTAATGGGGGGGTGTTATCTCTTTTGTCGAAAATCAGCCGTTTTTGCTCGAACATTAAATGCCTCCAAATGGTATTTAATTAACTTCCCGGGGTGAAGAAACCCTTTTTGAGAACTCAGAGTGAGTAAATTGGCCATTTTCATGCACTTTTAACCATTCCATAAATCTTGTGTTTAGGGCCCCTGGAAGCATGAAAATCACTTTAAACATGCTAATTTTAGCTCTAACACTGATGATCCACCTACAAATGTGAACTGACGTTCAAAAATAAAACATTTGAAAACGGACCATTTTCCACATTTCTGAAGCATGACGTAATGGGGGGTGTTATCTCTTTTGTCGAAAATCAGCTGTTTTTGCTTGAACATTAAATGCCTCCAAATAGTATTTAATTCACTTCCCGAGCCCCTGGAAGCCTGAAAATCACTTTAAACATGCTAATTTTAGCTCTAACACTGATGATCCACCTACAAATGTGAACTGACGTTCAAAAATAAAACATTTGAAAACGGACCATTTTCCACATTTCTGAAGCATGACGTAATGGGGGGTGTTATCTCTTTTGTCGAAAATCAGCCGTTTTTGCTTGAACATTAAATGCCTCTAAATAGTATTTAATTCACTCCCCGAGCCCCTGGAAGCATGAAAATCACTTTAAACATGCTAATTTTAGCTCTAACACTGATGATCCACCTACAAATGTGAACTGACGTTCAAAAATAAAACATTTGAAAACGGACCATTTTCCACATTTCTGAAGCATGACGTAATGGGGGGGTGTTATCTCTTTTGTCGAAAATCAGCTGTTTTTGATTGAACATTAAATGCCTCCAAATAGTATTTAATTCAATTCCCGAGCCCCTGGAAGCATGAAAATTACTTTAAACATGCTAATTTTAGCTCTAACACTGATTATCCACCTACAAATGTGAACTGACGTTCAAAAATAAATCATTTGAAAACGGACCATTTTCCACATTTCTGAAGCATGACGTAATGGGGGGGGGTGTTATCTCTTTTGCAGAAAATCAGCCGTTTTTGCTTGAACATTAAATGCCTCCAAATAGTATTTAATTCACTTCCCGAGCCCCTGGAAGCATGAAAATCACTTTAAACATGCTAATTTTAGCTCTAACACTGATGATCCACCTACAAATGTGAACTGACGTTCAAAAATAAAACATTTGAAAACGGACCATTTTCCACATTTCTGAAGCATGACGTAATGGGGGGGTGTTATCTCTTTTGTCGAAAATCAGCCGTTTTTGCTTGAACATTAAATGCCTCCAAATGGTATTTAATTAACTTCCCGGGGTGAAGAAACCCTTTTTGAGAACTCAGAGTGAGTAAATTGGCCATTTTCATGCACTTTTAACCATTCCATAAATCTTGTGTTTAGGGCCCCTGGAAGCATGAAAATCACTTTAAACATGCTAATTTTAACTCTAACACTGATGATCCACCTACAAATTTGAACTGACATTCAAAATTAAAACATTTGAAAACGGACCATTTTCGACATTTCTGAAGCATGACATAATGGGGGGGTGTTATCTCTTTTGTCAAAAATCAGCTGTTTTTGCTTGAACATTAAATGCCTCCAAATAGTATTTAATTCACTTTCCGAGCCCCTGGAAGCATGAAAATCACTTTAAACATGCTAATTTTAGCTCTAACACTGATGATCCACCTACAAATGTGAACTGACGTTCAAAAATAAAACATTTGAAAACGGACCATTTTCCACATTTCTGAAGCATGACGTAATGGGGGTGTTATCTCTTTTGTCGAAAATCAGCCGTTTTTGCTTGAACATTAAATGCCTCCAAATAGTATTTAATTCACTTCCTGAGCCCCTGGAAGCATGAAAATCACTTTAAACATGCTAATTTTTAGCTCTAACACTGATGATCCACCTACAAATGTGAACTGACGTTCAAAAATAAAACATTTGAAAACAGACCATTTTCCACATTTCTGAAGCATGACGTAATGGGGGGGTGTTATCTCTTTTGTCGAAAATCAGCCGTTTTTGCTTGAACATTAAATGCCTCCAAATGGTATTTAATTATCTTCCCGGGGTGAATAAACCCTTTTTGAGAACTCAGAGTGAGTAAATTGGCCATTTTCATGCACTTTTAACCATTCCATAAATCATGTGTATAGGGCCCCTGGAAGCATGAAAATCACTTTAAACATGCTAATTTTAGCTCTAACACTGATGATCCACCTACAAATGTGAACTGACGTTCAAAATAAAACATTTGAAAACGGACCGTTTTCCACATTTCTGAAGCATGACGTAATGGGGGGGTGTTATCTCTTTTGTCGAAAATCAGCCGTTTTTGCTTGAACATTAAATGCCTCCAAATAGTATTTAATTCACTTCCCGAGCCCCTGGAAGCATGAAAATCACTTTAAACATGCTAATTTTAGCTCTAACACTGATGATCCACCTACAAATGTGAACTGACGTTCAAAAATAAAACATTTGAAAACGGACCATTTTCCACATTTCTGAAGCATGACTTAATGGGGGGGTGTTATCTCTTTTGTCGAAAATCAGCCGTTTTTGCTTGAACATTAAATGCCTCCAAATAGTATTTAATTCACTTCCCGAGCCCCTGGAAGCATGAAAATCACTTTAAACATGCTAATTTTAGCTCTAACACTGATGATCCACCTACAAATGTGAACTGACGTTCAAAAATAAAACATTTGAAAACGGACCATTTTCCACATTTCTGAAGCATGACGTAATGGGGGGGTGTTATCTCTTTTGTCGAAAATCAGCCGTTTTTGCTCGAACATTAAATGCCTCCAAATGGTATTTAATTAACTTCCCGGGGTGAAGAAACCCTTTTTGAGAACTCAGAGTGAGTAAATTGGCCATTTTCATGCACTTTTAACCATTCCATAAATCTTGTGTTTAGGGCCCCTGGAAGCATGAAAATCACTTTAAACATGCTAATTTTAGCTCTAACACTGATGATCCACCTACAAATGTGAACTGACGTTCAAAAATAAAACATTTGAAAACGGACCATTTTCCACATTTCTGAAGCATGACGTAATGGGGGGTGTTATCTCTTTTGTCGAAAATCAGCTGTTTTTGCTTGAACATTAAATGCCTCCAAATAGTATTTAATTCACTTCCCGAGCCCCTGGAAGCCTGAAAATCACTTTAAACATGCTAATTTTAGCTCTAACACTGATGATCCACCTACAAATGTGAACTGACGTTCAAAAATAAAACATTTGAAAACGGACCATTTTCCACATTTCTGAAGCATGACGTAATGGGGGGGTGTTATCTCTTTTGTCGAAAATCAGACGTTTTTGCTTGAACATTAAATGCCTCTAAATAGTATTTAATTCACTTCCCGAGCCCCTGGAAGCATGAAAATCACTTTAAACATGCTAATTTTAGCTCTAACACTGATGATCCACCTACAAATGTGAACTGACGTTCAAAAATAAAACATTTGAAAACGGACCATTTTCCACATTTCTGAAGCATGACGTAATGGGGGGGTGTTATCTCTTTTGTCGAAAATCAGCTGTTTTTGATTGAACATTAAATGCCTCCAAATAGTATTTAATTCAATTCCCGAGCCCCTGGAAGCATGAAAATTACTTTAAACATGCAAATTTTAGCTCTAACACTGATTATCCACCTACAAATGTGAACTGACGTTCAAAAATAAATCATTTGAAAACGGACCATTTTCCACATTTCTGAAGCATGACGTAATGGGGGGGGTGTTATCTCTTTTGCAGAAAATCAGCCGTTTTTGCTTGAACATTAAATGCCTCCAAATAGTATTTAATTCACTTCCCGAGCCCCTGGAAGCATGAAAATCACTTTAAACATGCTAATTTTAGCTCTAACACTGATGATCCACCTACAAATGTGAACTGACGTTCAAAAATAAAACATTTGAAAACGGACCATTTTCCACATTTCTGAAGCATGACGTAATGGGGGGGTGTTATCTCTTTTGTCGAAAATCAGCCGTTTTTGCTTGAACATTAAATGCCTCCAAATGGTATTTAATTAACTTCCCGGGGTGAAGAAACCCTTTTTGAGAACTCAGAGTGAGTAAATTGGCCATTTTCATGCACTTTTAACCATTCCATAAATCTTGTGTATAGGGCCCCTGGAAGCATGAAAATCACTTTAAACATGCTAATGTTAGCTCTAACACTGATGATCGACCTACAAATGTGAACTGACATTCAAAAATAAAACATTTGAAAACGGACCATTTTCCACATTTCTGAAGCATGACGTAATGGGGGGGTGTTATCTCTTTTGTCGAAAATCAGCCGTTTTTGCTTGAACATTAAATGCCTCCAAATAGTATTTAATTAACTTCCCGAGCCCCTGGAAGCATGAAAATCACTTTAAACATGCTAATTTTAGCTCTAACACTGATGCTCCACCTACAAATGTGAACTGACGTTCAAAAATAAAACATTTGAAAACGGACCATTTTCCACATTTCTGAAGCATGACGTAATGGGGGGGTGTTATCTCTTTTGTCGAAAATCAGCCGTTTTTGCTTGAACATTAAATGCCTCCAAATAGTATTTAATTCACTTCCCGAGCCCCTGGAAGCATGAAAATCACTTTAAACATGCTAATTTTAGCTCTAACACTGATGATCCACCTACAAATGTGAACTGACGTTCAAAAATAAAACATTTGAAAACGGACCATTTTCCACGTTTCTGAAGCATGACGTAATGGGGGGGTGTTATCTCTTTTGCAGAAAATCAGCCGTTTTTGCTTGAACATTAAATGCCTCCAAATAGTATTTAATTCACTTCCCGAGCCCCTGGAAGCATGAAAATCACTTTAAACATGCTAATTTTAGCTCTAACACTGATGATCCACCTACAAATGTGAACTGATGTTCAAAAATAAAACATTTGAAAACGGACCATTTTCCACATTTCTGAAGCATGACGTAATGGGGGGGTGTTATCTCTTTTGTTGAAAATCAGCCGTTTTTGCTTGAACATTAAATGCCTCCAAATGGTATTTAATTAACTTCCCGGGGTGAAGAAACCCTTTTTGAGAACTCAGAGTGAGTAAATTGGCCATTTTCATGCACTTTTAACCATTCCATAAATCTTGTGTTTAGGGCCCCAGGAAGCATGAAAATCACTTTAAACATGCTAATTTTAAATCTAACACTGATGATCCACCTACAAATGTGAACTGACATTCAAAATTAAAACATTTGAAAACGGACCATTTTCCACATTTCTGAAGCATGACGTAATGGGGGGGTGTTATCTCTTTTGTCGAAAATCAGCCGTTTTTGCTTGAACATTAAATGCCTCCAAATAGTATTTAATTTACTTCCCGAGCCCCTGGAAGCAGGAAAATCACTTTAAACATGCTAATTTTAGCTCTAACACTGATGATCCACCTACAAATGTGAACTGACGTTCAAAAATAAAACATTTGAAAACGGACCATTTTCCACGTTTCTGAAGCATGACGTAATGGGGGGTGTTATCTCTTTTGTCGAAAATCAGCCGTTTTTGCTTGATCATTAAATGCCTCCAAATAGTATTTAATTCACTTCCAGAGCCCCTGGAAGCATGAAAATCACTTTAAACATGCTAATTTTAGCTCTAACACTGATGATCCACCTACAAATGTGAACTGACGTTCAAAAATAAAACATTTGAAAACGGACCGTTTTCCACATTTCTGAAGCATGACGTAATGGGGGGGTGTTATCTCTTTTGTCGAAAATCAGCCGTTTTTGCTTGAACATTAAATGCCTCGAAATAGTATTTAATTCACTTCCCGAGCCCCTGGAAGCATGAAAATCACTTTAAACATGCTGATTTTAGCTTTACAACTGATGATCCACCTACAAATGTGAACTGACGTTAAAAAATAAAACATTTGAAAACGGACCATTTTCCACATTTCTGAAGCATGACGTAATGGGGGGGTGTTATCTCTTTTGAGAAAAATCAGACGTTTTTGCTCGAACATTAAATGCCTCCAAATGGTATTTAATTAACTTCCCGGGGTGAAGAAACCCTTTTTGAGAACTCAGAGTGAGTAAATTGGCCATTTTCATGCACTTTTAACCATTCCATAAATCTTGTGTTTAGGGCCCCTGGAAGCATGAAAATCACTTTAAAAATGCTAATTTTAGCTCTAACACTGATGATCCACCTACAAATGTGAACTGACGTTCAAAAATAAAACATTTGAAAACGGACCATTTTCCACATTTCTGAAGCATGACGTAATGGGGGGGTGTTATCTCTTTTGTCGAAAATCAGCCGTTTTTGCTTGAACATTAAATGCCTCCAAATAGTATTTAATTCACTTCCCAAGCCCCTGGAAGCATGAAAATCACTTTAAACATGCTAATTTTAGCTCTAACACTGATAATTCACCTACAAATGTGAACTGACGTTCAAAAATAAAACATTTGAAAACGGACCGTTTTCCACATTTCTGAAGCATGACGTAATGGGGGGGTGTTATCTCTTTTGTCGAAAATCAGCCGTTTTTGCTTGAACATTAAATGCCTCCAAATTGTATTTAATTCACTTCCCGAGCCCCTGGAAGCATGAAAATCACTTTAAACATGCTGATTTTAGCTTTACAACTGATGATCCACCTACAAATGTGAACTGACATTCAAAAATAAAACATTTGAAAACGAACCATTTTCCACATTTCTGAAGCATGACGTAATGGAGGGGTGTTATCTCTTTTGTCGAAAATCATCCGTTTTTGCTTGAACATTAAATGCCTCCAAATGGTATTTAATTCACTTCCCGGGGTGAAAACACCCTTTTTGAGAACTCAGAGTGAGTAAATTGGCCATTTTCATGCACTTTTAACCATTCCATAAATCTTGTGTTTAGGGCCCCTGGAAGCATGAAAATCACTTTAAAAATGCTAATTTTAGCTCTAACACTGATGATCCACCTACAAATGTGAACTGACGTCCAAAAATAAAACATTTGAAAACGGACCATTTTCCACATTTCTGAAGCATGACGTAATGGGGGGGTGTTATCTCTTTTGTCGAAAATCAGCCATTTTTGCTTGAACATTAAATGCCTCCAAATAGTATTTAATTCACTTCCCGAGCCCCTGGAAGCATGAAAATCACTTTAAACATGCTAATTTTAGCTCTAACACTGATGATCCACCTACAAATGTGAACTGACGTTCAAAAAGAAAACATTTGAAAACGGACCATTTTCCACATTTCTGAAGCATGACTTAATGGGGGGGTGTTATCTCTTTTGTCGAAAATCAGCCGTTTTTGCTTGAACATTAAATGCCTCCAAATAGTATTTAATTCACTTCCCGAGCCCCTGGAAGCATGAAAATCACTTTAAACATGCTAATTTTAGCTCTAACACTGATGATCCACCTACAAATGTGAACTGACGTTCAAAAATAAAACATTTGAAAACGGACCATTTTCCACATTTCTGAAGCATGACGTAATGGGGGGGTGTTATCTCTTTTGTCGAAAATCAGCCGTTTTTGCTCGAACATTAAATGCCTCCAAATGGTATTTAATTAACTTCCCGGGGTGAAGAAACCCTTTTTGAGAACTCAGAGTGAGTAAATTGGCCATTTTCATGCACTTTTAACCATTCCATAAATCTTGTGTTTAGGGCCCCTGGAAGCATGAAAATCACTTTAAACATGCTAATTTTAGCTCTAACACTGATGATCCACCTACAAATGTGAACTGACGTTCAAAAATAAAACATTTGAAAACGGACCCTTTTCCACATTTCTGAAGCATGACGTAATGGGGGGTGTTATCTCTTTTGTCGAAAATCAGCTGTTTTTGCTTGAACATTAAATGCCTCCAAATAGTATTTAATTCACTTCCCGAGCCCCTGGAAGCCTGAAAATCACTTTAAACATGCTAATTTTAGCTCTAACACTGATGATCCACCTACAAATGTGAACTGACGTTCAAAAATAAAACATTTGAAAACGGACCATTTTCCACATTTCTGAAGCATGACGTAATGGGGGGGTGTTATCTCTTTTGTCGAAAATCAGCCGTTTTTGCTTGAACATTAAATGCCTCTAAATAGTATTTAATTCACTTCCCGAGCCCCTGGAAGCATGAAAATCACTTTACACATGCTAATTTTAGCTCTAACACTGATGATCCACCTACAAATGTGAACTGACGTTCAAAAATAAAACATTTGAAAACAGACCATTTTCCACATTTCTGAAGCATGACGTAATGGGGGGGTGTTATCTCTTTTGTCGAAAATCAGCCGTTTTTGCTTGAACATTAAATGCCTCTAAATAGTATTTAATTCACTTCCCGAGCCCCTGGAAGCATGAAAATCACTTTAAACATGCTAATTTTAGCTCTAACACTGATGATCAACCTACAAATGTGAACTGACGTTCAAAAATAAAACATTTGAAAACGGACCATTTTCCACATTTCTGAAGCATGACGTAATGGGGGGGTGTTATCTCTTTTGTCGAAAATCAGCCGTTTTTGCTTGAACATTAAATGCCTCTAAATAGTATTTAATTCACTTCCCGAGCCCCTGGAAGCATGAAAATCACTTTAAACATGCTAATTTTAGCTCTAACACTGATGATCCACCTACAAATGTGAACTGACGTTCAAAAATAAAACATTTGAAAACGGACCATTTTCCACATTTCTGAAGCATGACGTAATGGGGGGTTGTTATCTCTTTTGTCGAAAATCAGCTGTTTTTGATTGAACATTAAATGCCTCCAAATAGTATTTAATTCAATTCCCGAGCCCCTGGAAGCATGAAAATTACTTTAAACATGCTAATTTTAGCTCTAACACTGATTATCCACCTACAAATGTGAACTGACGTTCAAAAATAAATCATTTGAAAACGGACCATTTTCCACATTTCTGAAGCATGACGTAATGGGGGGGGGTGTTATCTCTTTTGCAGAAAATCAGCCGTTTTTGCTTGAACATTAAATGCCTCCTAGTATTTAATTCACTTCCCGAGCCCCTGGAAGCATGAAAATCACTTTAAACATGCTAATTTTAGCTCTAACACTGATGATCCACCTACAAATGTGAACTGACGTTCAAAAATAAAACATTTGAAAACGGACCATTTTCCACATTTCTGAAGCATGACGTAATGGGGGGGTGTTATCTCTTTTGTCGAAAATCAGCCGTTTTTGCTTGAACATTAAATGCCTCCAAATGGTATTTAATTAACTTCCCGGGGTGAAGAAACCCTTTTTGAGAACTCAGAGTGAGTAAATTGGCCATTTTCATGCACTTTTAACCATTCCATAAATCTTGTGTTTAGGGCCCCTGGAAGCATGAAAATCACTTTAAACATGCTAATTTTAACTCTAACACTGATGATCCACCTACAAATTTGAACTGACATTCAAAATTAAAACATTTGAAAACGGACCCTTTTTCGACATTTCTGAAGCATGACATAATGGGGGGGTGTTATCTCTTTTGTCATAAATCAGCTGTTTTTGCTTGAACATTAAATGCCTCCAAATAGTATTTAATTCACTTTCCGAGCCCCTGGAAGCATGAAAATCACTTTAAACATGCTAATTTTAGCTCTAACACTGATGATCCACCTACAAATGTGAACTTACGTTCAAAAATAAAACATTTGAAAACGGACCATTTTCCACATTTCTGAAGCATGACGTAATGGGGGGGGTGTTATCTCTTTTGTCCAAAATCAGCTGTTTTTGATTGAACATTAAATGCCTCCAAATAGTATTCAATTCACTTCCCGAGCCCCTGGAAGCATGAAAATCACTTTAAACATGCTAATTTTAGCTCTAACACTTATGATCCACCTACAAATGTGAACAGACGTTCAAAAATAAATCATTTGAAAACGGACCATTTTCCACATTTCTGAAGCATGACGTAATGGGGGGGGGGTTATCTCTTTTGCCGAAAATCAGCCGTTTTTGCTTGAACATTTAATGCCTCCAAATAGTATTTAATTCACTTCCCGAGCCCCTGGAAGCATGAAAATCACTTTAAACATGCTAATTTTAGCTCTAACACTGATGATCCACCTACAAATGTGAACTGACGTTCAAAAATAAAACATTTGAAAATGGACCATTTTCCACATTTCTGAAGCATGACGTAATGGGGGGGTGTTATCTCTTTTGTCGAAAATCAGCCGTTTTTGCTTGAACATTAAATGCCTCCAAATGGTATTTAATTAACTTCCCGGGGTGAAGAAACCCTTTTTGAGAACTCAGAGTGAGTAAATTGGCCATTTTCATGCACTTTTAACCATTCCATAAATCTTGTGTATAGGGCCCCTGGAAGCATGAAAATCACTTTAAACATGCTAATGTTAGCTCTAACACTGATGATCGACCTACAAATGTGAACTGACATTCAAAAACAAAACATTTGAAAACGGACCATTTTCCACATTTCTGAAGCATGACGTAATGGGGGGTGTTATCTCTTTTGTCGAAAATCAGCCGTTTTTGCTTGAACATTAAATGCCTCCAAATAGTATTTAATTAACTTCCCGAGCCCCTGGAAGCATGAAAATCACTTTAAACATGCTAATTTTAGCTCTAACACTGATGCTTCACCTACAAATGTGAACTGACGTTCAAAAATAAAACATTTGAAAACGGACCATTTTCCACATTTCTGAAGCATGACGTAATGGGGGGGTGTTATCTCTTTTGTCGAAAATCAGCCGTTTTTGCTTGAACATTAAATGCCTCCAAATAGTATTTAATTCACTTCCTGAGCCCCTGGAAGCATGAAAATCACTTTAAACATGCTAATTTTTAGCTCTAACACTGATGATCCACCTACAAATGTGAACTGACGTTTAAAAATAAAACATTTGAAAACAGACCATTTTCCACATTTCTGAAGCATGACGTAATGGGGGGGTGTTATCTCTTTTGTCGAAAATCAGCCGTTTTTGCTTGAACATTAAATGCCTCCAAATGGTATTTAATTATCTTCCCGGGGTGAATAAACCCCTTTTGAGAACTCAGAGTGAGTAAATTGGCCATTTTCATGCACTTTTAACCATTCCATAAATCATGTGTATAGGGCTCCTGGAAGCATGAAAATCACTTTAAACATGCTAATTTTAGCTCTAACACTAATGATCCACCTACAAATGTGAACTGACGTTCAAAAATAAAACATTTGAAAACGGACCGTTTTCCACATTTCTGAAGCATGACGTAATGGGGGGGTGTTATCTCTTTTGTCGAAAATCAGCCGTTTTTGCTTGAACATTAAATGCCTCCAAATAGTATTTAATTCACTTCCCGAGCCCCTGGAAGCATGAAAATCACTTTAAACATGCTAATTTTAGCTCTAACACTGATGATCCACCTACAAATGTGAACTGACGTTCAAAAATAAAACATTTGAAAACGGACCATTTTCCACATTTCTGAAGCATGACTTAATGGGGGGGTGTTATCTCTTTTGTCGAAAATCAGCCGTTTTTGCTTGAACATTAAATGCCTCCAAATAGTATTTAATTCACTTCCCGAGCCCCTGGAAGCATGAAAATCACTTTAAACATGCTAATTTTAGCTCTAACACTGATGATCCACCTACAAATGTGAACTGACGTTCAAAAATAAAACATTTGAAAACGGACCATTTTCCACATTTCTGAAGCATGACGTAATGGGGGGGTGTTATCTCTTTTGTCGAAAATCAGCCGTTTTTGCTCGAACATTAAATGCCTCCAAATGGTATTTAATTAACTTCCCGGGGTGAAGAAACCCTTTTTGAGAACTCAGAGTGAGTAAATTGGCCATTTTCATGCACTTTTAACCATTCCATAAATCTTGTGTTTAGGGCCCCTGGAAGCATGAAAATCACTTTAAACATGCTAATTTTAGCTCTAACACTGATGATCCACCTACAAATGTGAACTGACGTTCAAAAATAAAACATTTGAAAACGGACCCTTTTCCACATTTCTGAAGCATGACGTAATGGGGGGTGTTATCTCTTTTGTCGAAAATCAGCTGTTTTTGCTTGAACATTAAATGCCTCCAAATAGTATTTAATTCACTTCCCGAGCCCCTGGAAGCCTGAAAATCACTTTAAACATGCTAATTTTAGCTCTAACACTGATGATCCACCTACAAATGTGAACTGACGTTCAAAAATAAAACATTTGAAAACGGACCATTTTCCACATTTCTGAAGCATGACGTAATGGGGGGGTGTTATCTCTTTTGTCGAAAATCAGCCGTTTTTGCTTGAACATTAAATGCCTCTAAATAGTATTTAATTCACTTCCCGAGCCCCTGGAAGCATGAAAATCACTTTAAACATGCTAATTTTAGCTCTAACACTGATGATCCACCTACAAATGTGAACTGACGTTCAAAAATAAAACATTTGAAAACGGACCATTTTCCACATTTCTGAAGCATGACGTAATGGGGGGGTGTTATCTCTTTTGTCGAAAATCAGCTGTTTTTGATTGAACATTAAATGCCTCCAAATAGTATTTAATTCACTTCCCGAGCCCCTGGAAGCATGAAAATCACTTTAAACATGCTAATTTTAGCTCTAACACTGATGATCCACCTACAAATGTGAACTGACGTTCAAAATAAAACATTTGAAAACGGACCATTTTCCACATTTCTGAAGCATGACTTAATGGGGGGGTGTTATCTCTTTTGTCGAAAATCAGCCGTTTTTGCTTGAACATTAAATGCCTCCAAATAGTATTTAATTCACTTCCCGAGCCCCTGGAAGCATGAAAATCACTTTAAACATGCTAATTTTAGCTCTAACACTGATGATCCACCTACAAATGTGAACTGACGTTCAAAAATAAAACATTTGAAAACGGACCATTTTCCACATTTCTGAAGCATGACGTAATGGGGGGGTGTTATCTCTTTTGTCGAAAATCAGCCGTTTTTGCTCGAACATTAAATGCCTCCAAATGGTATTTAATTAACTTCCCGGGGTGAAGAAACCCTTTTTGAGAACTCAGAGTGAGTAAATTGGCCATTTTCATGCACTTTTAACCATTCCATAAATCTTGTGTTTAGGGCCCCTGGAAGCATGAAAATCACTTTAAACATGCTAATTTTAGCTCTAACACTGATGATCCACCTACAAATGTGAACTGACGTTCAAAAATAAAACATTTGAAAACGGACCATTTTCCACATTTCTGAAGCATGACGTAATGGGGGGGTGTTATCTCTTTTGTCGAAAATCAGCTGTTTTTGATTGAACATTAAATGCCTCCAAATAGTATTTAATTCACTTCCCGAGCCCCTGGAAGCATGAAAATCACTTTAAACATGCTAATTTTAGCTCTAACACTGATGATCCACCTACAAATGTGAACTGACGTTCAAAAATAAAACATTTGAAAACGGACCATTTTCCACATTTCTGAAGCATGACTTAATGGGGGGGTGTTATCTCTTTTGTCGAAAATCAGCCGTTTTTGCTTGAACATTAAATGCCTCCAAATAGTATTTAATTCACTTCCCGAGCCCCTGGAAGCATGAAAATCACTTTAAACATGCTAATTTTAGCTCTAACACTGATGATCCACCTACAAATGTGAACTGATGTTCAAAAATAAAACATTTGAAAACGGACCATTTTCCACATTTCTGAAGCATGACGTAATGGGGGGGTGTTATCTCTTTTGTCGAAAATCAGCCGTTTTTGCTCGAACATTAAATGCCTCCAAATGGTATTTAATTAACTTCCCGGGGTGAAGAAACCCTTTTTGAGAACTCAGAGTGAGTAAATTGGCCATTTTCATGCACTTTTAACCATTCCATAAATCTTGTGTTTAGGGCCCCTGGAAGCATGAAAATCACTTTAAACATGCTAATTTTAGCTCTAACACTGATGATCCACCTAAAAATGTGAACTGACGTTCAAAAATAAAACATTTGAAAACGGACCATTTTCCACATTTCTGAAGCATGACGTAATGGGGGGTGTTATCTCTTTTGTCGAAAATCAGCTGTTTTTGCTTGAACATTAAATGCCTCCAAATAGTATTTAATTCACTTCCCGAGCCCCTGGAAGCCTGAAAATCACTTTAAACATGCTAATTTTAGCTCTAACACTGATGATCCACCTACAAATGTGAACTGACGTTCAAAAATAAAACATTTGAAAACTGACCATTTTCCACATTTCTGAAGCATGACGTAATGGGGGGGTGTTATCTCTTTTGTCGAAAATCAGCCGTTTTTGCTTGAACATTAAATGCCTCTAAATAGTATTTAATTCAATTCCCGAGCCCCTGGAAGCATGAAAATTACTTTAAACATGCTAATTTTAGCTCTAACACTGATTATCCACCTACAAATGTGAACTGACGTTCAAAAATAAATCATTTGAAAACGGACCATTTTCCACATTTCTGAAGCATGACGTAATGGGGGGGGGGTGTTATCTCTTTTGCAGAAAATCAGCCGTTTTTGCTTGAACATTAAATGCCTCCAAATAGTATTTAATTCACTTCCCGAGCCCCTGGAAGCATGAAAATCACTTTAAACATGCTAATTTTAGCTCTAACACTGATGATCCACCTACAAATGTGAACTGACGTTCAAAAATAAAACATTTGAAAACGGACCATTTTCCACATTTCTGAAGCATGACGTAATGGGGGGGTGTTATCTCTTTTGTCGAAAATCAGCCGTTTTTGCTTGAACATTAAATGCCTCCAAATGGTATTTAATTAACTTCCCGGGGTGAAGAAACCCTTTTTGAGAACTCAGAGTGAGTAAATTGGCCATTTTCATGCACTTTTAACCATTCCATAAATCTTGTGTTTAGGGCCCCTGGAAGCATGAAAATCACTTTAAACATGCTAATTTTAACTCTAACACTGATGATCCACCTACAAATTTGAACTGACATTCAAAATTAAAACATTTGAAAACGGACCATTTTCGACATTTCTGAAGCATGACATAATGGGGGGGGTGTTATCTCTTTTGTCAAAAATCAGCTGTTTTTGCTTGAACATTAAATGCCTCCAAATAGTATTTAATTCACTTTCCGAGCCCCTGGAAGCATGAAAATCACTTTAAACATGCTAATTTTAGCTCTAACACTGATGATCCACCTACAAATGTGAACTGACGTTCAAAAATAAAACATTTGAAAACGGACCATTTTCCACATTTCTGAAGCATGACGTAATGGGGGGGGGGTGTTATCTCTTTTGTCGAAACTCAGCTGTTTTTGATTGAACATTAAATGCCTCCAAATAGTATTCAATTCACTTCCCGAGCCCCTGGAAGCATGAAAATCACTTTAAACATGCTAATTTTAGCTCTAACACTGAAGATCCACCTACAAATGTGAACTGACGTTCAAAAATAAATCATTTGAAAACGGACCATTTTCCACATTTCTGAAGCATGACGTAATGGGGGGGGTGTTATCTCTTTTGCCGAAAATCAGCCGTTTTTGCTTGAACATTAAATGCCTCCAAATAATATTTAATTCACTTCCCGAGCCCCTGGAAGCATGAAAATCACTTTAAACATGCTAATTTTAGCTCTAACACTGATGATCCACCTACAAATGTGAACTGACGTTCAAAAATGAAACATTTGAAAACGGACCATTTTCCACATTTCTGAAGCATGAGGTAATGGGGGGTTGTTATCTCTTTTGTCGAAAATCAGCCGTTTTTGCTTGAACATTAAATGCCTCCAAATGGTATTTAATTAACTTCCCAGGGTGAAGAAACCCTTTTTGAGAACTCAGAGTGAGTAAATTGGCCATTTTCATGCACTTTTAACCATTCCATAAATCTTGTGTATAGGGCCCCTGGAAGCATGAAAATCACTTTAAACATGCTAATGTTAGCTCTAACACTGATGATCGACCTACAAATGTGAACTGACATTCAAAAATAAAACATTTGAAAACGGACCATTTTCCACATTACTGAAGCATGACGTAATGGGGGGGTGTTATCTCTGTTGTCGAAAATCAGCCGTTTTTGCTTGAACATTAAATGCCTCCAAATAGTATTTAATTAACTTCCCGAGCCCCTGGAAGCATGAAAATCACTTTAAACATGCTAATTTTAGCTCTAACACTGATGATCCACCTACAAATGTGAACTGACGTTCAAAAATAAAACATTTGAAAACGGACCATTTTCCACATTTCTGAAGCATGACGTAATGGGGGGGTGTTATCTCTTTTGTCGAAAATCAGCCGTTTTTGCTGGAACATTAAATGCCTCCAAATAGTATTTAATTCACTTCCTGAGCCCCTGGAAGCATGAAAATCACTTTAAACATGCTGATTTTTAGCTCTAACACTGATGATCCACCTACAAATGTGAACTGACGTTAAAAAATAAAACATTTGAAAACAGACCATTTTCCACATTTCTGAAGCATGACGTAATGGGGGGGTGTTATCTCTTTTGTCGAAAATCAGCCGTTTTTGCTTGAACATTAAATGCCTCCAAATGGTATTTAATTATCTTCCCGGGGTGAATAAACCCCTTTTGAGAACTCAGAGTGAGTAAATTGGCCATTTTCATGCACTTTTAACCATTCCATAAATCATGTGTATAGGGCCCCTGGAAGCATGAAAATCACTTTAAACATGCTAATTTTAGCTCTAACACTGATGATCCACCTACAAATGTGAACTGACGTTCAAAAATAAAACATTTGAAAACGGACCGTTTTCCACATTTCTGAAGCATGACGTAATGGGGGGGTGTTATCTCTTTTGTCGAAAATCAGCCGTTTTTGCTTGAACATTAAATGCCTCCAAATGGTATTTAATTAACTTCCCGGGGTGAAGAAACCCTTTTTGAGAACTCAGAGTGAGTAAATTGGCCATTTTCATGCACTTTTAACCATTCCATAAATCTTGTGTTTAGGGCCCCTGGAAGCATGAAAATCACTTTAAACATGCTAATTTTAACTCTAACACTGATGATCCACCTACAAATTTGAACTGACATTCAAAATTAAAACATTTGAAAACAGACCATTTTCGACATTTCTGAAGCATGACATAATGGGGGGGTGTTATCTCTTTTGTCAAAAATCAGCTGTTTTTGCTTGAACATTAAATGCCTCCAAATAGTATTTAATTCACTTTCCGAGCCCCTGGAAGCATGAAAATCACTTTAAACATGCTAATTTTAGCTCTAACACTGATGATCCACCTACAAATGTGAACTGACGTTCAAAAATAAAACATTTGAAAACGGACCATTTTCCACATTTCTGAAGCATGACGTAATGGGGGGGGGTGTTATCTCTTTTGTCGAAACTCAGCTGTTTTTGATTGAACATTAAATGCCTCCAAATAGTATTCAATTCACTTCCCGAGCCCCTGGAAGCATGAAAATCACTTTAAACATGCTAATTTTAGCTCTAACACTGAAGATCCACCTACAAATGTGAACTGACGTTCAAAAATAAATCATTTGAAAACGGACCATTTTCCACATTTCTGAAGCATGACGTAATGG
The DNA here is from genome assembly GCF_964263255.1 of Lissotriton vulgaris. Classification (NCBI taxonomy): domain Eukaryota; kingdom Metazoa; phylum Chordata; class Amphibia; order Caudata; family Salamandridae; genus Lissotriton; species Lissotriton vulgaris. The sequence continues at coordinate 21,861 of NW_028253977.1, forward strand.
GGGGGGTGTTATCTCTTTTGCCGAAAATCAGCCGTTTTTGCTTGAACATTAAATGCCTCCAAATAGTATTTAATTCACTTCCCGAGCCCCTGGAAGCATGAAAATCACTTTAAACATGCTAATTTTAGCTCTAACACTGATGATCCACCTACAAATGTGAACTGACGTTCAAAAATAAAACATTTGAAAACGGACCATTTTCCACATTTCTGAAGCATGACGTAATGGGGGGGTGTTATCTCTTTTGTCGAAAATCAGCCGTTTTTGCTTGAACATTAAATGCCTCCAAATGGTATTTAATTAACTTCCCGGGGTGAAGAAACCCTTTTTGAGAACTCAGAGTGAGTAAATTGGCCATTTTCATGCACTTTTAACCATTCCATAAATCTTGTGTATAGGGCCCCTGGAAGCATGAAAATCACTTTAAACATGCTAATGTTAGCTCTAACACTGATGATCGACCTACAAATGTGAACTGACATTCAAAAATAAAACATTTGAAAACGGACCATTTTCCACATTTCTGAAGCATGACGTAATGGGGGGGTGTTATCTCTTTTGTCGAAAATCAGCCGTTTTTGCTTGAACATTAAATGCCTCCAAATAGTATTTAATTAACTTCCCGAGCCCCTGGAAGCATGAAAATCACTTTAAACATGCTAATTTTAGCTCTAACACTGATGATCCACCTACAAATGTGAACTGACGTTCAAAAATAAAACATTTGAAAACGGACCATTTTCCACATTTCTGAAGCATGACGTAATGGGGGGGTGTTATCTCTTTTGTCGAAAATCAGCCGTTTTTGCTTGAACATTAAATGCCTCCAAATAGTATTTAATTCACTTCCTGAGCCCCTGGAAGCATGAAAATCACTTTAAACATGCTGATTTTTAGCTCTAACACTGATGATCCACCTACAAATGTGAACTGACGTTCAAAAATAAAACATTTGAAAACAGACCATTTTCCACATTTCTGAAGCATGACGTAATGGGGGGGTGTTATCTCTTTTGTCGAAAATCAGCCGTTTTTGCTTGAACATTAAATGCCTCCAAATAGTATTTAATTCACTTCCCGAGCCCCTGGAAGCATGAAAATCACTTTAAACATGCTGATTTTAGCTTTACAACTGATGATCCACCTACAAATGTGAACTGACGTTAAAAAATAAAACATTTGAAAACGGACCATTTTCCACATTTCTGAAGCATGACGTAATGGGGGGGTAATATCTCTTTTGAGAAAAATCAGCCGTTTTTGCTCGAACATTAAATGCCTCCAAAAGGTATTCAATTAACTTCCCGGGGTGAAGAAACCCTTTTTGAGAACTCAGAGTGAGTAAATTGGCCATTTTCATGCACTTTTAACCATTCCATAAATCTTGTGTTTAGGGCCCCTGGAAGCATGAAAATCACTTTAAAAATGCTAATTTTAGCTCTAACACTGATGATCCACCTACAAATGTGAACTGACGTTCAAAAATAAAACATTTGAAAACGGACCATTTTCCACATTTCTGAAGCATGACGTAATGGGGGGGTGTTATCTCTTTTGTCGAAAATCAGCCGTTTTTGCTTGAACATTAAATGCCTCCAAATAGTATTTAATTCACTTCCCAAGCCCCTGGAAGCATGAAAATCACTTTAAACATGCTAATTTTAGCTCTAACACTGATGATTCACCTACAAATGTGAACTGACGTTCAAAAATAAAACATTTGAAAACGGACCGTTTTCCACATTTCTGAAGCATGACGTAATGGGGGGGTGTTATCTCTTTTGTCGAAAATCAGCCGTTTTTGCTTGAACATTAAATGCCTCCAAATAGTATTTAATTCACTTCCCGAGCCCCTGGAAGCATGAAAATCACTTTAAACATGCTGATTTTAGCTTTACAACTGATTATCCACCTACAAATGTGAACTGACGTTCAAAAATAAAACATTTGAAAACGGACCATTTTCCACATTTCTGAAGCATGACATAATGGGGGGGTGTTATCTCTTTTGTCGAAAATCAGCCGTTTTTGCTCGAACATTAAATGCCTCCAAATGGTATTTAATTAACTTCCCGGGGTGAAGAAACCCTTTTTGAGAACTCAGAGTGAGTAAATTGGCCATTTTCATGCACTTTTAACCATTCCATAAATCTTGTGTTTAGGGCCCCTGGAAGCATGAAAATCACTTTAAAAATGCTAATTTTAGCTCTAACACTGATGATCCACCTACAAATGTGAACTGACGTCCAAAAATAAAACATTTGAAAACGGACCATTTTCCACATTTCTGAAGCATGACGTAATGGGGGGGTGTTATCTCTTTTGTCGAAAATCAGCCGTTTTTGCTTGAACATTAAATGCCTCCAAATAGTATTTAATTCACTTCCCGAGCCCCTGGAAGCATGAAAATCACTTTAAACATGATAATTTTAGCTCTAACACTGATGATCCACCTCCAAATGTGAACTGACGTTCAAAAATAAATCATTTGAAAACGGACCATTTTCCACATTTCTGAAGCATGACGTAATGGGGGGGGTGTTATCTCTTTTGTCGAAAATCAGCCGTTTTTGCTTGAACATTAAATGCCTCCAAATAGTATTTAATTCACTTCCTGAGCCCCTGGAAGCATGAAAATCACTTTAAACATGCTAATTTTTAGCTCTAACACTGATGATCCACCTACAAATGTGAACTGACGTTCAAAAATAAAACATTTGAAAACAGACCATTTTCCACATTTCTGAAGCATGACGTAATGGGGGGGTGTTATCTCTTTTGTCGAAAATCAGCCGTTTTTGCTTGAACATTAAATGCCTCCAAATGGTATTTAATTATCTTCCCGGGGTGAATAAACCCCTTTTGAGAACTCAGAGTGAGTAAATTGGCCATTTTCATGCACTTTTAACCATTCCATAAATCATGTGTATAGGGCCCCTGGAAGCATGAAAATCACTTTAAACATGCTAATTTTAGCTCTAACACTGATGATCCACCTACAAATGTGAACTGACGTTCAAAAATAAAACATTTGAAAACGGACCGTTTTCCACATTTCTGAAGCATGACGTAATGGGGGGGGTGTTATCTCTTTTGCCGAAAATCAGCCGTTTTTGCTTGAACATTAAATGCCTCCAAATAGTATTTAATTCACTTCCCGAGCCCCTGGAAGCATGAAAATCACTTTAAACATGCTAATTTTAGCTCTAACACTGATGATCCACCTACAAATGTGAACTGACGTTCAAAAATAAAACATTTGAAAACGGACCATTTTCCACATTTCTGAAGCATGACGTAATGGGGGGGTGTTATCTCTTTTGTCGAAAATCAGCCGTTTTTGCTTGAACATTAAATGCCTCCAAATGGTATTTAATTAACTTCCCGGGGTGAAGAAACCCTTTTTGAGAACTCAGAGTGAGTAAATTGGCCATTTTCATGCACTTTTAACCATTCCATAAATCTTGTGTTTAGGGCCCCTGGAAGCATGAAAATCACTTTAAACATGCTAATTTTAACTCTAACACTGATGATCCACCTACAAATTTGAACTGACATTCAAAATTAAAACATTTGAAAACGGACCATTTTCGACATTTCTGAAGCATGACATAATGGGGTGGTGTTATCTCTTTTGTCAAAAATCAGCTGTTTTTGCTTGAACATTAAATGCCTCCAAATAGTATTTAATTCACTTCCCGAGCCCCTGGAAGCCTGAAAATCACTTTAAACATGCTAATTTTAGCTCTAACACTGATGATCCACCTACAAATGTGAACTGACGTTCAAAAATAAAACATTTGAAAACGGACCATTTTCCACATTTCTGAAGCATGACGTAATGGGGGGGTGTTATCTCTTTTGTCGAAAATCAGCCGTTTTTGCTTGAACATTAAATGCCTCCAAATGGTATTTAATTAACTTCCCAGGGTGAAGAAACCCTTTTTGAGAACTCAGAGTGAGTAAATTGGCCATTTTCATGCACTTTTAACCATTCCATAAATCTTGTGTATAGGGCCCCTGGAAGCATGAAAATCACTTTAAACATGCTAATGTTAGCTCTAACACTGATGATCGACCTACAAATGTGAACTGACATTCAAAAATAAAACATTTGAAAACGGACCATTTTCCACATTACTGAAGCATGACGTAATGGGGGGGTGTTATCTCTTTTGTCGAAAATCAGCCGTTTTTGCTTGAACATTAAATGCCTCCAAATAGTATTTAATTAACTTCCCGAGCCCCTGGAAGCATGAAAATCACTTTAAACATGCTAATTTTAGCTCTAACACTGATGATCCACCTACAAATGTGAACTGACGTTCAAAAATAAAACATTTGAAAACGGACCATTTTCCACATTTCTGAAGCATGACGTAATGGGGGGGTGTTATCTCTTTTGTCGAAAATCAGCCGTTTTTGCTTGAACATTAAATGCCTCCAAATAGTATTTAATTCACTTCCTGAGCCCCTGGAAGCATGAAAATCACTTTAAACATGCTGATTTTTAGCTCTAACACTGATGATCCACCTACAAATGTGAACTGACGTTCAAAAATAAAACATTTGAAAACAGACCATTTTACACATTTCTGAAGCATGACGTAATGGGGGGGTGTTATCTCTTTTGTCGAAAATCAGCCGTTTTTGCTTGAACATTAAATGCCTCCAAATGGTATTTAATTATCTTCCCGGGGTGAATAAACCCCTTTTGAGAACTCAGAGTGAGTAAATTGGCCATTTTCATGCACTTTTAACCATTCCATAAATCATGTGTATAGGGCCCCTGGAAGCATGAAAATCACTTTAAACATGCTAATTTTAGCTCTAACACTGATGATCCACCTACAAATGTGAACTGACGTTCAAAAATAAAACATTTGAAAACGGACCGTTTTCCACATTTCTGAAGCATGACGTAATGGGGGGGTGTTATCTCTTTTGTCGAAAATCAGCCGTTTTTGCTTGAACATTAAATGCCTCCAAATGGTATTTAATTAACTTCCCGGGGTGAAGAAACCCTTTTTGAGAACTCAGAGTGAGTAAATTGGCCATTTTCATGCACTTTTAACCATTCCATAAATCTTGTGTTTAGGGCCCCTGGAAGCATGAAAATCACTTTAAACATGCTAATTTTAACTCTAACACTGATGATCCACCTACAAATTTGAACTGACATTCAAAATTAAAACATTTGAAAACAGACCATTTTCGACATTTCTGAAGCATGACATAATGGGGGGGTGTTATCTCTTTTGTCAAAAATCAGCTGTTTTTGCTTGAACATTAAATGCCTCCAAATAGTATTTAATTCACTTTCCGAGCCCCTGGAAGCATGAAAATCACTTTAAACATGCTAATTTTAGCTCTAACACTGATGATCCACCTACAAATGTGAACTGACGTTCAAAAATAAAACATTTGAAAACGGACCATTTTCCACATTTCTGAAGCATGACGTAATGGGGGGGGGTGTTATCTCTTTTGTCGAAACTCAGCTGTTTTTGATTGAACATTAAATGCCTCCAAATAGTATTCAATTCACTTCCCGAGCCCCTGGAAGCATGAAAATCACTTTAAACATGCTAATTTTAGCTCTAACACTGAAGATCCACCTACAAATGTGAACTGACGTTCAAAAATAAATCATTTGAAAACGGACCATTTTCCACATTTCTGAAGCATGACGTAATGGGGGGGGTGTTATCTCTTTTGCCGAAAATCAGCCGTTTTTGCTTGAACATTAAATCCCTCCAAATAGTATTTAATTCACTTCCCGAGCCCCTGGAAGCATGAAAATCACTTTAAACATGCTAATTTTAGCTCTAACACTGATGATCCACCTACAAATGTGAACTGACGTTCAAAAATAAAACATTTGAAAACGGACCATTTTCCACATTTCTGAAGCATGACGTAATGGGGGGGTGTTATCTCTTTTGTCGAAAATCAGCCGTTTTTGCTTGAACATTAAATGCCTCCAAATGGTATTTAATTAACTTCCCGGGGTGAAGAAACCCTTTTTGAGAACTCAGAGTGAGTAAATTGGCCATTTTCATGCACTTTTAACCATTCCATAAATCTTGTGTATAGGGCCCCTGGAAGCATGAAAATCACTTTAAACATGCTAATGTTAGCTCTAACACTGATGATCGACCTACAAATGTGAACTGACATTCAAAAATAAAACATTTGAAAACGGACCATTTTCCACATTTCTGAAGCATGACGTAATGGGGGGGTGTTATCTCTTTTGTCGAAAATCAGCCGTTTTTGCTTGAACATTAAATGCCTCCAAATAGTATTTAATTAACTTCCCGAGCCCCTGGAAGCATGAAAATCACTTTAAACATGCTAATTTTAGCTCTAACACTGATGATCCACCTACAAATGTGAACTGACGTTCAAAAATAAAACATTTGAAAACGGACCATTTTCCACATTTCTGAAGCATGACGTAATGGGGGGGTGTTATATCTTTTGTCGAAAATCAGCCGTTTTTGCTTGAACATTAAATGCCTCCAAATAGTATTTAATTCACTTCCTGAGCCCCTGGAAGCATGAAAATCACTTTAAACATGCTGATTTTTAGCTCTAACACTGATGATCCACCTACAAATGTGAACTGACGTTCAAAAATAAAACATTTGAAAACAGACCATTTTCCACATTTCTGAAGCATGACGTAATGGGGGGGTGTTATCTCTTTTGTCGAAAATCAGCCGTTTTTGCTTGAACATTAAATGCCTCCAAATAGTATTTAATTCACTTCCCGAGCCCCTGGAAGCATGAAAATCACTTTAAACATGCTGATTTTAGCTTTACAACTGATGATCCACCTACAAATGTGAACTGACGTTAAAAAATAAAACATTTGAAAACGGACCATTTTCCACATTTCTGAAGCATGACGTAATGGGGGGGTAATATCTCTTTTGAGAAAAATCAGCCGTTTTTGCTCGAACATTAAATGCCTCCAAAAGGTATTCAATTAACTTCCCGGGGTGAAGAAACCCTTTTTGAGAACTCAGAGTGAGTAAATTGGCCATTTTCATGCACTTTTAACCATTCCATAAATCTTGTGTTTAGGGCCCCTGGAAGCATGAAAATCACTTTAAAAATGCTAATTTTAGCTCTAACACTGATGATCCACCTACAAATGTGAACTGACGTTCAAAAATAAAACATTTGAAAACGGACCATTTTCCACATTTCTGAAGCATGACGTGATGGGGGGGTGTTATCTCTTTTGTCGAAAATCAGCCGTTTTTGCTTGAACATTAAATGCCTCCAAATAGTATTTAATTCACTTCCCAAGCCCCTGGAAGCATGAAAATCACTTTAAACATGCTAATTTTAGCTCTAACACTGATGATTCACCTACAAATGTGAACTGACGTTCAAAAATAAAACATTTGAAAACGGACCGTTTTCCACATTTCTGAAGCATGACGTAATGGGGGGGTGTTATCTCTTTTGTCGAAAATCAGCCGTTTTTGCTTGAACATTAAATGCCTCCAAATAGTATTTAATTCACTTCCCGAGCCCCTGGAAGCATGAAAATCACTTTAAACATGCTGATTTTAGCTTTACAACTGATTATCCACCTACAAATGTGAACTGACGTTCAAAAATAAAACATTTGAAAACGGACCATTTTCCACATTTCTGAAGCATGACATAATGGGGGGGTGTTATCTCTTTTGTCGAAAATCAGCCGTTTTTGCTCGAACATTAAATGCCTCCAAATGGTATTTAATTAACTTCCCGGGGTGAAGAAACCCTTTTTGAGAACTCAGAGTGAGTAAATTGGCCATTTTCATGCACTTTTAACCATTCCATAAATCTTGTGTTTAGGGCCCCTGGAAGCATGAAAATCACTTTAAAAATGCTAGCTAATTTTAGCTCTAACACTGATGATCCACCTACAAATGTGAACTGACGTCCAAAAATAAAACATTTGAAAACGGACCATTTTCCACATTTCTGAAGCATGACGTAATGGGGGGGTGTTATCTCTTTTGTCGAAAATCAGCCGTTTTTGCTTGAACATTAAATGCCTCCAAATAGTATTTAATTCACTTCCCGAGCCCCTGGAAGCATGAAAATCACTTTAAACATGATAATTTTAGCTCTAACACTGATGATCCACCTCCAAATGTGAACTGACGTTCAAAAATAAATCATTTGAAAACGGACCATTTTCCACATTTCTGAAGCATGACGTAATGGGGGGGGTGTTATCTCTTTTGTCGAAAATCAGCCGTTTTTGCTTGAACATTAAATGCCTCCAAATAGTATTTAATTCACTTCCTGAGCCCCTGGAAGCATGAAAATCACTTTAAACATGCTAATTTTTAGCTCTAACACTGATGATCCACCTACAAATGTGAACTGACGTTCAAAAATAAAACATTTGAAAACAGACCATTTTCCACATTTCTGAAGCATGACGTAATGGGGGGGTGTTATCTCTTTTGTCGAAAATCAGCCGTTTTTGCTTGAACATTAAATGCCTCCAAATGGTATTTAATTATCTTCCCGGGGTGAATAAACCCCTTTTGAGAACTCAGAGTGAGTAAATTGGCCATTTTCATGCACTTTTAACCATTCCATAAATCATGTGTATAGGGCCCCTGGAAGCATGAAAATCACTTTAAACATGCTAATTTTAGCTCTAACACTGATGATCCACCTACAAATGTGAACTGACGTTCAAAAATAAAACATTTGAAAACGGACCGTTTTCCACATTTCTGAAGCATGACGTAATGGGGGGGGTGTTATCTCTTTTGCCGAAAATCAGCCGTTTTTGCTTGAACATTAAATGCCTCCAAATAGTATTTAATTCACTTCCCGAGCCCCTGGAAGCATGAAAATCACTTTAAACATGCTAATTTTAGCTCTAACACTGATGATCCACCTACAAATGTGAACTGACGTTCAAAAATAAAACATTTGAAAACGGACCATTTTCCACATTTCTGAAGCATGACGTAATGGGGGGGTGTTATCTCTTTTGTCGAAAATCAGCCGTTTTTGCTTGAACATTAAATGCCTCCAAATGGTATTTAATTAACTTCCCGGGGTGAAGAAACCCTTTTTGAGAACTCAGAGTGAGTAAATTGGCCATTTTCATGCACTTTTAACCATTCCATAAATCTTGTGTTTAGGGCCCCTGGAAGCATGAAAATCACTTTAAACATGCTAATTTTAACTCTAACACTGATGATCCACCTACAAATTTGAACTGACATTCAAAATTAAAACATTTGAAAACGGACCATTTTCGACATTTCTGAAGCATGACATAATGGGGGGGTGTTATCTCTTTTGTCAAAAATCAGCTGTTTTTGCTTGAACATTAAATGCCTCCAAATAGTATTTAATTCACTTTCCGAGCCCCTGGAAGCATGAAAATCACTTTAAACATGCTAATTTTAGCTCTAACACTGATGATCCACCTACAAATGTGAACTGACGTTCAAAAATAAAACATTTGAAAACGGACCATTTTCCACATTTCTGAAGCATGACGTAATGGGGGGGGGGTGTTATCTCTTTTGTCGAAACTCAGCTGTTTTTGATTGAACATTAAATGCCTCCAAATAGTATTCAATTCACTTCCCGAGCCCCTGGAAGCATGAAAATCACTTTAAACATGCTAATTTTAGCTCTAACACTGAAGATCCACCTACAAATGTGAACTGACGTTCAAAAATAAATCATTTGAAAACGGACCATTTTCCACATTTCTGAAGCATGACGTAATGGGGGGGGTGTTATCTCTTTTGCCGAAAATCAGCCGTTTTTGCTTGAACATTAAATGCCTCCAAATAGTATTTAATTCACTTCCCGAGCCCCTGGAAGCATGAAAATCACTTTAAACATGCTAATTTTAGCTCTAACACTGATGATCCACCTACAAATGTGAACTGACGTTCAAAAATAAAACATTTGAAAACGGACCATTTTCCACATTTCTGAAGCATGACGTAATGGGGGGGTGTTATCTCTTTTGTCGAAAATCAGCCGTTTTTGCTTGAACATTAAATGCCTCCAAATGGTATTTAATTAACTTCCCAGGGTGAAGAAACCCTTTTTGAGAACTCAGAGTGAGTAAATTGGCCATTTTCATGCACTTTTAACCATTCCATAAATCTTGTGTATAGGGCCCCTGGAAGCATGAAAATCACTTTAAACATGCTAATGTTAGCTCTAACACTGATGATCGACCTACAAATGTGAACTGACATTCAAAAATAAAACATTTGAAAACGGACCATTTTCCACATTACTGAAGCATGACGTAATGGGGGGGTGTTATCTCTTTTGTCGAAAATCAGCCGTTTTTGCTTGAACATTAAATGCCTCCAAATAGTATTTAATTAACTTCCCGAGCCCCTGGAAGCATGAAAATCACTTTAAACATGCTAATTTTAGCTCTAACACTGATGATCCACCTACAAATGTGAACTGACGTTCAAAAATAAAACATTTGAAAACGGACCATTTTCCACATTTCTGAAGCATGACGTAATGGGGGGGGTGTTATCTCTTTTGTCGAAAATCAGCCGTTTTTGCTTGAACATTAAATGCCTCCAAATAGTATTTAATTCACTTCCTGAGCCCCTGGAAGCATGAAAATCACTTTAAACATGCTGATTTTTAGCTCTAACACTGATGATCCACCTACAAATGTGAACTGACGTTCAAAAATAAAACATTTGAAAACAGACCATTTTCCACATTTCTGAAGCATGACGTAATGGGGGGGTGTTATCTCTTTTGTCGAAAATCAGCCGTTTTTGCTTGAACATTAAATGCCTCCAAATGGTATTTAATTATCTTCCCGGGGTGATTAAACCCCTTTTGAGAACTCAGAGTGAGTAAATTGGCCATTTTCATGCACTTTTAACCATTCCATAAATCATGTGTATAGGGCCCCTGGAAGCATGAAAATCACTTTAAACATGCTAATTTTAGCTCTAACACTGATGATCCACCTACAAATGTGAACTGACGTTCAAAAATAAAACATTTGAAAACGGACCGTTTTCCACATTTCTGAAGCATGACGTAATGGGGGGGTGTTATCTCTTTTGTCGAAAATCAGCCGTTTTTGCTTGAACATTAAATGCCTCCAAATGGTATTTAATTAACTTCCCGGGGTGAAGAAACCCTTTTTGAGAACTCAGAGTGAGTAAATTGGCCATTTTCATGCACTTTTAACCATTCCATAAATCTTGTGTTTAGGGCCCCTGGAAGCATGAAAATCACTTTAAACATGCTAATTTTAACTCTAACACTGATGATCCACCTACAAATTTGAACTGACATTCAAAATTAAAACATTTGAAAACAGACCATTTTCGACATTTCTGAAGCATGACATAATGGGGGGGTGTTATCTCTTTTGTCAAAAATCAGCTGTTTTTGCTTGAACATTAAATGCCTCCAAATAGTATTTAATTCACTTTCCGAGCCCCTGGAAGCATGAAAATCACTTTAAACATGCTAATTTTAGCTCTAACACTGATGATCCACCTACAAATGTGAACTGACGTTCAAAAATAAAACATTTGAAAACGGACCATTTTCCACATTTCTGAAGCATGACGTAATGGGGGGGGGTGTTATCTCTTTTGTCGAAACTCAGCTGTTTTTGATTGAACATTAAATGCCTCCAAATAGTATTCAATTCACTTCCCGAGCCCCTGGAAGCATGAAAATCACTTTAAACATGCTAATTTTAGCTCTAACACTGAAGATCCACCTACAAATGTGAACTGACGTTCAAAAATAAATCATTTGAAAACGGACCGTTTTCCACATTTCTGAAGCATGACGTAATGGGGGGGGTGTTATCTCTTTTGCCGAAAATCAGCCGTTTTTGCTTGAACATTAAATGCCTCCAAATAGTATTTAATTCACTTCCCGAGCCCCTGGAAGCATGAAAATCACTTTAAACATGCTAATTTTAGCTCTAACACTGATGATCCACCTACAAATGTGAACTGACGTTCAAAAATAAAACATTTGAAAACGGACAATTTTCCACATTTCTGAAGCATGACGTAATGGGGGGGTGTTATCTCTTTTGTCGAAAATCAGCCGTTTTTGCTTGAACATTAAATGCCTCCAAATGGTATTTAATTAACTTCCCGGGGTGAAGAAACCCTTTTTGAGAACTCAGAGTGAGTAAATTGGCCATTTTCATGCACTTTTAACCATTCCATAAATCTTGTGTATAGGGCCCCTGGAAGCATGAAAATCACTTTAAACATGCTAATGTTAGCTCTAACACTGATGATCGACCTACAAATGTGAACTGACATTCAAAAATAAAACATTTGAAAACGGACCATTTTCCACATTTCTGAAGCATGACGTAATGGGGGGGTGTTATCTCTTTTGTCGAAAATCAGCCGTTTTTGCTTGAACATTAAATGCCTCCAAATAGTATTTAATTAACTTCCCGGGGTGAAGAAACCCTTTTTGAGTACTCAGAGTGAGTAAATTGGCCATTTTCATGCACTTTTAACCATTCCATAAATCTTGTGTATAGGGCCCCTGGAAGCATGAAAATCACTTTAAACATGCTAATGTTAGCTCTAACACTGATGATCGACCTACAAATGTGAACTGACATTCAAAAATAAAACATTTGAAAACGGACCATTTTCCACATTTCTGAAGCATAACGTAATGGGGGGGGTGTTATCTCTTTTGTCGAAAATCAGCCGTTTTTGCTTGAACATTAAATGCCTCCAAATAGTATTTAATTCACTTCCCGAGCCCCTGGAAGCATGAAAATCACTTTAAACATGCTAATTTTAGCTCTAACACTGATGATCCACCTACAAATGTGAACTGACGTTCAAAAATAAAACATTTGAAAACGGACCATTTTCCACATTTCTGAAGCATGACGTAATGGGGGGTGTTATCTCTTTTGTCGAAAATCAGCCGTTTTTGCTTGAACATCAAATGCCTCCAAATAGAATTTAATTTACTTCCCGAGCCCCTGGAAGCATGAAAATCACTTTAAACATGCTGATTTTAGCTTTACAACTGATGATCCACCTACAAATGTGAACTGACGTTAAAAAATAAAACATTTGAAAACGGACCATTTTCCACATTTCTGAAGCATGACGTAATGGGGGGGTAATATCTCTTTTGAGAAAAATCAGCCGTTTTTGCTCGAACATTAAATGCCTCCAAAAGGTATTCAATTAACTTCCCGGGGTGAAGAAACCCTTTTTGAGAACTCAGAGTGAGTAAATTGGCCATTTTCATGCACTTTTAACCATTCCATAAATCTTGTGTTATGGGCCCCTGGAAGCATGAAAATCACTTTAAAAATGCTAATTTTAGCTCTAACACTGATGATCCACCTACAAATGTGAACTGACGTTCAAAAATAAAACATTTGAAAACGGACCATTTTCCACATTTCTGAAGCATGACGTAATGGGGGGGTGTTATCTCTTTTGTCGAAAATCAGCCGTTTTTGCTTGAACATTAAATGCCTCCAAATAGTATTTAATTCACTTCCCAAGCCCCTGGAAGCATGAAAATCACTTTAAACATGCTAATTTTAGCTCTAACACTGATGATTCACCTACAAATGTGAACTGACGTTCAAAAATAAAACATTTGAAAACGGACCGTTTTCCACATTTCTGAAGCATGACGTAATGGGGGGGTGTTATCTCTTTTGTCGAAAATCAGCCGTTTTTGCTTGAACATTAAATGCCTCCAAATAGTATTTAATTCACTTCCCGAGCCCCTGGAAGCATGAAAATCACTTTAAACATGCTGATTTTAGCTTTACAACTGATTATCCACCTACAAATGTGAACTGACGTTCAAAAATAAAACATTTGAAAACGGACCATTTTCCACATTTCTGAAGCATGACATAATGGGGGGGTGTTATCTCTTTTGTCGAAAATCAGCCGTTTTTGCTCGAACATTAAATGCCTCCAAATGGTATTTAATTAACTTCCCGGGGTGAAGAAACCCTTTTTGAGAACTCAGAGTGAGTAAATTGGCCATTTTCATGCACTTTTAACCATTCCATAAATCTTGTGTTTAGGGCCCCTGGAAGCATGAAAATCACTTTAAAAATGCTAATTTTAGCTCTAACACTGATGATCCACCTACAAATGTGAACTGACGTCCAAAAATAAAACATTTGAAAACGGACCATTTTCCACATTTCTGAAGCATGACGTAATGGGGGGGTGTTATCTCTTTTGTCGAAAATCAGCCGTTTTTGCTTGAACATTAAATGCCTCCAAATAGTATTTAATTCACTTCCCGAGCCCCTGGAAGCATGAAAATCACTTTAAACATGATAATTTTAGCTCTAACACTGATGATCCACCTCCAAATGTGAACTGACGTTCAAAAATAAATCATTTGAAAACGGACCATTTTCCACATTTCTGAAGCATGACGTAATGGGGGGGGTGTTATCTCTTTTGTCGAAAATCAGCCGTTTTTGCTTGAACATTAAATGCCTCCAAATAGTATTTAATTCACTTCCTGAGCCCCTGGAAGCATGAAAATCACTTTAAACATGCTAATTTTTAGCTCTAACACTGATGATCCACCTACAAATGTGAACTGACGTTCAAAAATAAAACATTTGAAAACAGACCATTTTCCACATTTCTGAAGCATGACGTAATGGGGGGGTGTTATCTCTTTTGTCGAAAATCAGCCGTTTTTGCTTGAACATTAAATGCCTCCAAATGGTATTTAATTATCTTCCCGGGGTGAATAAACCCCTTTTGAGAACTCAGAGTGAGTAAATTGGCCATTTTCATGCACTTTTAACCATTCCATAAATCATGTGTATAGGGCCCCTGGAAGCATGAAAATCACTTTAAACATGCTAATTTTAGCTCTAACACTGATGATCCACCTACAAATGTGAACTGACGTTCAAAAATAAAACATTTGAAAACGGACCGTTTTCCACATTTCTGAAGCATGACGTAATGGGGGGGTGTTATCTCTTTTGTCGAAAATCAGCCGTTTTTGCTTGAACATTAAATGCCTCCAAATAGTATTTAATTCACTTCCCGAGCCCCTGGAAGCATGAAAATCACTTTAAACATGCTAATTTTAGCTCTAACACTGATGATCCACCTACAAATGTGAACTGACGTTCAAAAATAAAACATTTGAAAACGGACCATTTTCCACATTTCTGAAGCATGACTTAATGGGGGGGTGTGATCTCTTTTGTCGAAAATCAGCCGTTTTTGCTTGAACATTAAATGCCTCCAAATAGTATTTAATTCACTTCCCGAGCCCCTGGAAGCATGAAAATCACTTTAAACATGCTAATTTTAGCTCTAACACTGATGATCCACCTACAAATGTGAACTGACGTTCAAAAATAAAACATTTGAAAACAGACCATTTTCCACATTTCTGAAGCATGACGTAATGGGGGGGTGTTATCTCTTTTGTCGAAAATCAGCCGTTTTTGCTTGAACATTAAATGCCTCCAAATAGTATTTAATTCACTTCCCGAGCCCCTGGAAGCATGAAAATCACTTTAAACATGCTGATTTTAGCTTTACAACTGATTATCCACCTGCAAATGTGAACTGACGTTCAAAAATAAAACATTTGAAAACGGACCATTTTCCACATTTCTGAAGCATGACATAATGGGGGGGTGTTATCTCTTTTGTCGAAAATCAGCCGTTTTTGCTCGAACATTAAATGCCTCCAAATGGTATTTAATTAACTTCCCAGGGTGAAGAAACCCTTTTTGAGAACTCAGAGTGAGTAAATTGGCCATTTTCATGCACTTTTAACCATTCCATAAATCTTGTGTATAGGGCCCCTGGAAGCATGAAAATCACTTTAAACATGCTAATGTTAGCTCTAACACTGATGATCGACCTACAAATGTGAACTGACATTCAAAAATAAAACATTTGAAAACGGACCATTTTCCACATTACTGAAGCATGACGTAATGGGGGGGTGTTATCTCTTTTGTCGAAAATCAGCCGTTTTTGCTTGAACATTAAATGCCTCCAAATAGTATTTAATTAACTTCCCGAGCCCCTGGAAGCATGAAAATCACTTTAAACATGCTAATTTTAGCTCTAACACTGATGATCCACCTACAAATGTGAACTGACGTTCAAAAATAAAACATTTGAAAACGGACCATTTTCCACATTTCTGAAGCATGACGTAATGGGGGGGTGTTATCTCTTTTGTGGAAAATCAGCCGTTTTTGCTTGAACATTAAATGCCTCCAAATAGTATTTAATTCACTTCCTGAGCCCCTGGAAGCATGAAAATCACTTTAAACATGCTGATTTTTAGCTCTAACACTGATGATCCACCTACAAATGTGAACTGACGTTCAAAAATAAAACATTTGAAAACAGACCATTTTCCACATTTCTGAAGCATGACGTAATGGGGGGGTGTTATCTCTTTTGTCGAAAATCAGCCGTTTTTGCTTGAACATTAAATGCCTCCAAATGGTATTTAATTATCTTCCCGGGGTGAATAAACCCCTTTTGAGAACTCAGAGTGAGTAAATTGGCCATTTTCATGCACTTTTAACCATTCCATAAATCATGTGTATAGGGCCCCTGGAAGCATGAAAATCACTTTAAACATGCTAATTTTAGCTCTAACACTGATGATCCACCTACAAATGTGAACTGACGTTCAAAAATAAAACATTTGAAAACGGACCGTTTTCCACATTTCTGAAGCATGACGTAATGGGGGGGTGTTATCTCTTTTGTCGAAAATCAGCCGTTTTTGCTTGAACATTAAATGCCTCCAAATGGTATTTAATTAACTTCCCGGGGTGAAGAAACCCTTTTTGAGAACTCAGAGTGAGTAAATTGGCCATTTTCATGCACTTTTAACCATTCCATAAATCTTGTGTTTAGGGCCCCTGGAAGCATGAAAATCACTTTAAACATGCTAATTTTAACTCTAACACTGATGATCCACCTACAAATTTGAACTGACATTCAAAATTAAAACATTTGAAAACAGACCATTTTCGACATTTCTGAAGCATGACATAATGGGGGGGTGTTATCTCTTTTGTCAAAAATCAGCTGTTTTTGCTTGAACATTAAATGCCTCCAAATAGTATTTAATTCACTTTCCGAGCCCCTGGAAGCATGAAAATCACTTTAAACATGCTAATTTTAGCTCTAACACTGATGATCCACCTACAAATGTGAACTGACGTTCAAAAATAAAACATTTGAAAACGGACCATTTTCCACATTTCTGAAGCATGACGTAATGGGGGGGGGTGTTATCTCTTTTGTCGAAACTCAGCTGTTTTTGATTGAACATTAAATGCCTCCAAATAGTATTCAATTCACTTCCCGAGCCCCTGGAAGCATGAAAATCACTTTAAACATGCTAATTTTAGCTCTAACACTGAAGATCCACCTACAAATGTGAACTGACGTTCAAAAATAAATCATTTGAAAACGGACCATTTTCCACATTTCTGAAGCATGACGTAATGGGGGGGGTGTTATCTCTTTTGCCGAAAATCAGCCGTTTTTGCTTGAACATTAAATGCCTCCAAATAGTATTTAATTCACTTCCCGAGCCCCTGGAAGCATGAAAATCACTTTAAACATGCTAATTTTAGCTCTAACACTGATGATCCACCTACAAATGTGAACTGACGTTCAAAAATAAAACATTTGAAAACGGACCATTTTCCACATTTCTGAAGCATGACGTAATGGGGGGGTGTTATCTCTTTTGTCGAAAATCAGCCGTTTTTGCTTGAACATTAAATGCCTCCAAATGGTATTTAATTAACTTCCCGGGGTGAAGAAACCCTTTTTGAGAACTCAGAGTGAGTAAATTGGCCATTTTCATGCACTTTTAACCATTCCATAAATCTTGTGTATAGGGCCCCTGGAAGCATGAAAATCACTTTAAACATGCTAATGTTAGCTCTAACACTGATGATCGACCTACAAATGTGAACTGACATTCAAAAATAAAACATTTGAAAACGGACCATTTTCCACATTTCTGAAGCATGACGTAATGGGGGGGTGTTATCTCTTTTGTCGAAAATCAGCCGTTTTTGCTTGAACATTAAATGCCTCCAAATAGTATTTAATTAACTTCCCGAGCCCCTGGAAGCATGAAAATCACTTTAAACATGCTAATTTTAGCTCTAACACTGATGATCCACCTACAAATGTGAACTGACGTTCAAAAATAAAACATTTGAAAACGGACCATTTTCCACATTTCTGAAGCATGACGTAATGGGGGGGTGTTATCTCTTTTGTCGAAAATCAGCCGTTTTTGCTTGAACATTAAATGCCTCCAAATAGTATTTAATTCACTTCCTGAGCCCCTGGAAGCATGAAAATCACTTTAAACATGCTGATTTTTAGCTCTAACACTGATGATCCACCTACAAATGTGAACTGACGTTCAAAAATAAAACATTTGAAAACAGACCATTTTCCACATTTCTGAAGCATGACGTAATGGGGGGGTGTTATCTCTTTTGTCGAAAATCAGCCGTTTTTGCTTGAACATTAAATGCCTCCAAATAGTATTTAATTCACTTCCCGAGCCCCTGGAAGCATGAAAATCACTTTAAACATGCTGATTTTAGCTTTACAACTGATGATCCACCTACAAATGTGAACTGACGTTAAAAAATAAAACATTTGAAAACGGACCATTTTCCACATTTCTGAAGCATGACGTAATGGGGGGGTAATATCTCTTTTGAGAAAAATCAGCCGTTTTTGCTCGAACATTAAATGCCTCCAAAAGGTATTCAATTAACTTCCCGGGGTGAAGAAACCCTTTTTGAGAACTCAGAGTGAGTAAATTGGCCATTTTCATGCACTTTTAACCATTCCATAAATCTTGTGTTATGGGCCCCTGGAAGCATGAAAATCACTTTAAAAATGCTAATTTTAGCTCTAACACTGATGATCCACCTACAAATGTGAACTGACGTTCAAAAATAAAACATTTGAAAACGGACCATTTTCCACATTTCTGAAGCATGACGTAATGGGGGGGTGTTATCTCTTTTGTCGAAAATCAGCCGTTTTTGCTTGAACATTAAATGCCTCCAAATAGTATTTAATTCACTTCCCAAGCCCCTGGAAGCATGAAAATCACTTTAAACATGCTAATTTTAGCTCTAACACTGATGATTCACCTACAAATGTGAACTGACGTTCAAAAATAAAACATTTGAAAACGGACCGTTTTCCACATTTCTGAAGCATGACGTAATGGGGGGGTGTTATCTCTTTTGTCGAAAATCAGCCGTTTTTGCTTGAACATTAAATGCCTCCAAATAGTATTTAATTCACTTCCCGAGCCCCTGGAAGCATGAAAATCACTTTAAACATGCTGATTTTAGCTTTACAACTGATTATCCACCTACAAATGTGAACTGACGTTCAAAAATAAAACATTTGAAAACGGACCATTTTCCACATTTCTGAAGCATGACATAATGGGGGGGTGTTATCTCTTTTGTCGAAAATCAGCCGTTTTTGCTCGAACATTAAATGCCTCCAAATGGTATTTAATTAACTTCCCGGGGTGAAGAAACCCTTTTTGAGAACTCAGAGTGAGTAAATTGGCCATTTTCATGCACTTTTAACCATTCCATAAATCTTGTGTTTAGGGCCCCTGGAAGCATGAAAATCACTTTAAAAATGCTAATTTTAGCTCTAACACTGATGATCCACCTACAAATGTGAACTGACGTCCAAAAATAAAACATTTGAAAACGGACCATTTTCCACATTTCTGAAGCATGACGTAATGGGGGGGTGTTATCTCTTTTGTCGAAAATCAGCCGTTTTTGCTTGAACATTAAATGCCTCCAAATAGTATTTAATTCACTTCCCGAGCCCCTGGAAGCATGAAAATCACTTTAAACATGATAATTTTAGCTCTAACACTGATGATCCACCTCCAAATGTGAACTGACGTTCAAAAATAAATCATTTGAAAACGGACCATTTTCCACATTTCTGAAGCATGACGTAATGGGGGGGGTGTTATCTCTTTTGTCGAAAATCAGCCGTTTTTGCTTGAACATTAAATGCCTCCAAATAGTATTTAATTCACTTCCTGAGCCCCTGGAAGCATGAAAATCACTTTAAACATGCTAATTTTTAGCTCTAACACTGATGATCCACCTACAAATGTGAACTGACGTTCAAAAATAAAACATTTGAAAACAGACCATTTTCCACATTTCTGAAGCATGACGTAATGGGGGGGTGTTATCTCTTTTGTCGAAAATCAGCCGTTTTTGCTTGAACATTAAATGCCTCCAAATGGTATTTAATTATCTTCCCGGGGTGAATAAACCCCTTTTGAGAACTCAGAGTGAGTAAATTGGCCATTTTCATGCACTTTTAACCATTCCATAAATCATGTGTATAGGGCCCCTGGAAGCATGAAAATCACTTTAAACATGCTAATTTTAGCTCTAACACTGATGATCCACCTACAAATGTGAACTGACGTTCAAAAATAAAACATTTGAAAACGGACCGTTTTCCACATTTCTGAAGCATGACGTAATGGGGGGGTGTTATCTCTTTTGTCGAAAATCAGCCGTTTTTGCTTGAACATTAAATGCCTCCAAATAGTATTTAATTCACTTCCCGAGCCCCTGGAAGCATGAAAATCACTTTAAACATGCTAATTTTAGCTCTAACACTGATGATCCACCTACAAATGTGAACTGACGTTCAAAAATAAAACATTTGAAAACGGACCATTTTCCACATTTCTGAAGCATGACTTAATGGGGGGGTGTGATCTCTTTTGTCGAAAATCAGCCGTTTTTGCTTGAACATTAAATGCCTCCAAATAGTATTTAATTCACTTCCCGAGCCCCTGGAAGCATGAAAATCACTTTAAACATGCTAATTTTAGCTCTAACACTGATGATCCACCTACAAATGTGAACTGACGTTCAAAAATAAAACATTTGAAAACAGACCATTTTCCACATTTCTGAAGCATGACGTAATGGGGGGGTGTTATCTCTTTTGTCGAAAATCAGCCGTTTTTGCTTGAACATTAAATGCCTCCAAATAGTATTTAATTCACTTCCCGAGCCCCTGGAAGCATGAAAATCACTTTAAACATGCTGATTTTAGCTTTACAACTGATTATCCACCTGCAAATGTGAACTGACGTTCAAAAATAAAACATTTGAAAACGGACCATTTTCCACATTTCTGAAGCATGACATAATGGGGGGGTGTTATCTCTTTTGTCGAAAATCAGCCGTTTTTGCTCGAACATTAAATGCCTCCAAATGGTATTTAATTAACTTCCCAGGGTGAAGAAACCCTTTTTGAGAACTCAGAGTGAGTAAATTGGCCATTTTCATGCACTTTTAACCATTCCATAAATCTTGTGTATAGGGCCCCTGGAAGCATGAAAATCACTTTAAACATGCTAATGTTAGCTCTAACACTGATGATCGACCTACAAATGTGAACTGACATTCAAAAATAAAACATTTGAAAACGGACCATTTTCCACATTACTGAAGCATGACGTAATGGGGGGGTGTTATCTCTTTTGTCGAAAATCAGCCGTTTTTGCTTGAACATTAAATGCCTCCAAATAGTATTTAATTAACTTCCCGAGCCCCTGGAAGCATGAAAATCACTTTAAACATGCTAATTTTAGCTCTAACACTGATGATCCACCTACAAATGTGAACTGACGTTCAAAAATAAAACATTTGAAAACGGACCATTTTCCACATTTCTGAAGCATGACGTAATGGGGGGGTGTTATCTCTTTTGTGGAAAATCAGCCGTTTTTGCTTGAACATTAAATGCCTCCAAATAGTATTTAATTCACTTCCTGAGCCCCTGGAAGCATGAAAATCACTTTAAACATGCTGATTTTTAGCTCTAACACTGATGATCCACCTACAAATGTGAACTGACGTTCAAAAATAAAACATTTGAAAACAGACCATTTTCCACATTTCTGAAGCATGACGTAATGGGGGGGTGTTATCTCTTTTGTCGAAAATCAGCCGTTTTTGCTTGAACATTAAATGCCTCCAAATGGTATTTAATTATCTTCCCGGGGTGAATAAACCCCTTTTGAGAACTCAGAGTGAGTAAATTGGCCATTTTCATGCACTTTTAACCATTCCATAAATCATGTGTATAGGGCCCCTGGAAGCATGAAAATCACTTTAAACATGCTAATTTTAGCTCTAACACTGATGATCCACCTACAAATGTGAACTGACGTTCAAAAATAAAACATTTGAAAACGGACCGTTTTCCACATTTCTGAAGCATGACGTAATGGGGGGGTGTTATCTCTTTTGTCGAAAATCAGCCGTTTTTGCTTGAACATTAAATGCCTCCAAATGGTATTTAATTAACTTCCCGGGGTGAAGAAACCCTTTTTGAGAACTCAGAGTGAGTAAATTGGCCATTTTCATGCACTTTTAACCATTCCATAAATCTTGTGTTTAGGGCCCCTGGAAGCATGAAAATCACTTTAAACATGCTAATTTTAACTCTAACACTGATGATCCACCTACAAATTTGAACTGACATTCAAAATTAAAACATTTGAAAACAGACCATTTTCGACATTTCTGAAGCATGACATAATGGGGGGGTGTTATCTCTTTTGTCAAAAATCAGCTGTTTTTGCTTGAACATTAAATGCCTCCAAATAGTATTTAATTCACTTTCCGAGCCCCTGGAAGCATGAAAATCACTTTAAACATGCTAATTTTAGCTCTAACACTGATGATCCACCTACAAATGTGAACTGACGTTCAAAAATAAAACATTTGAAAACGGACCATTTTCCACATTTCTGAAGCATGACGTAATGGGGGGGGGGTGTTATCTCTTTTGTCGAAACTCAGCTGTTTTTGATTGAACATTAAATGCCTCCAAATAGTATTCAATTCACTTCCCGAGCCCCTGGAAGCATGAAAATCACTTTAAACATGCTAATTTTAGCTCTAACACTGAAGATCCACCTACAAATGTGAACTGACGTTCAAAAATAAATCATTTGAAAACGGACCATTTTCCACATTTCTGAAGCATGACGTAATGGGGGGGGTGTTATCTCTTTTGCCGAAAATCAACCGTTTTTGCTTGAACATTAAATGCCTCCAAATAGTATTTAATTCACTTCCCGAGCCCCTGGAAGCATGAAAATCACTTTAAACATGCTAATTTTAGCTCTAACACTGATGATCCACCTACAAATGTGAACTGACGTTCAAAAATAAAACATTTGAAAACGGACCATTTTCCACATTTCTGAAGCATGACGTAATGGGGGGGTGTTATCTCTTTTGTCGAAAATCAGCCGTTTTTGCTTGAACATTAAATGCCTCCAAATGGTATTTAATTAACTTCCCGGGGTGAAGAAACCCTTTTTGAGAACTCAGAGTGAGTAAATTGGCCATTTTCATGCACTTTTAACCATTCCATAAATCTTGTGTATAGGGCCCCTGGAAGCATGAAAATCACTTCAAACATGCTAATGTTAGCTCTAACACTGATGATCGACCTACAAATGTGAACTGACATTCAAAAATAAAACATTTGAAAACGGACCATTTTCCACATTTCTGAAGCATGACGTAATGGGGGGGTGTTATCTCTTTTGTCGAAAATCAGCCGTTTTTGCTTGAACATTAAATGCCTCCAAATAGTATTTAATTAACTTCCCGAGCCCCTGGAAGCATGAAAATCACTTTAAACATGCTAATTTTAGCTCTAACACTGATGATCCACCTACAAATGTGAACTGACGTTCAAAAATAAAACATTTGAAAACGGACCATTTTCCACATTTCTGAAGCATGACGTAATGGGGGGGTGTTATCTCTTTTGTCGAAAATCAGCCGTTTTTGCTTGAACATTAAATGCCTCCAAATAGTATTTAATTCACTTCCTGAGCCCCTGGAAGCATGAAAATCACTTTAAACATGCTGATTTTTAGCTCTAACACTGATGATCCACCTACAAATGTGAACTGACGTTCAAAAATAAAACATTTGAAAACAGACCATTTTCCACATTTCTGAAGCATGACGTAATGGGGGGGTGTTATCTCTTTTGTCGAAAATCAGCCGTTTTTGCTTGAACATTAAATGCCTCCAAATAGTATTTAATTCACTTCCCGAGCCCCTGGAAGCATGAAAATCACTTTAAACATGCTGATTTTAGCTTTACAACTGATGATCCACCTACAAATGTGAACTGACGTTAAAAAATAAAACATTTGAAAACGGACCATTTTCCACATTTCTGAAGCATGACGTAATGGGGGGGTAATATCTCTTTTGAGAAAAATCAGCCGTTTTTGCTCGAACATTAAATGCCTCCAAAAGGTATTCAATTAACTTCCCGGGGTGAAGAAACCCTTTTTGAGAACTCAGAGTGAGTAAATTGGCCATTTTCATGCACTTTTAACCATTCCATAAATCTTGTGTTATGGGCCCCTGGAAGCATGAAAATCACTTTAAAAATGCTAATTTTAGCTCTAACACTGATGATCCACCTACAAATGTGAACTGACGTTCAAAAATAAAACATTTGAAAACGGACCATTTTCCACATTTCTGAAGCATGACGTAATGGGGGGGTGTTATCTCTTTTGTCGAAAATCAGCCGTTTTTGCTTGAACATTAAATGCCTCCAAATAGTATTTAATTCACTTCCCAAGCCCCTGGAAGCATGAAAATCACTTTAAACATGCTAATTTTAGCTCTAACACTGATGATTCACCTACAAATGTGAACTGACGTTCAAAAATAAAACATTTGAAAACGGACCGTTTTCCACATTTCTGAAGCATGACGTAATGGGGGGGTGTTATCTCTTTTGTCGAAAATCAGCCGTTTTTGCTTGAACATTAAATGCCTCCAAATAGTATTTAATTCACTTCCCGAGCCCCTGGAAGCATGAAAATCACTTTAAACATGCTGATTTTAGCTTTACAACTGATTATCCACCTACAAATGTGAACTGACGTTCAAAAATAAAACATTTGAAAACGGACCATTTTCCACATTTCTGAAGCATGACATAATGGGGGGGTGTTATCTCTTTTGTCGAAAATCAGCCGTTTTTGCTCGAACATTAAATGCCTCCAAATGGTATTTAATTAACTTCCCGGGGTGAAGAAACCCTTTTTGAGAACTCAGAGTGAGTAAATTGGCCATTTTCATGCACTTTTAACCATTCCATAAATCTTGTGTTTAGGGCCCCTGGAAGCATGAAAATCACTTTAAAAATGCTAATTTTAGCTCTAACACTGATGATCCACCTACAAATGTGAACTGACGTCCAAAAATAAAACATTTGAAAACGGACCATTTTCCACATTTCTGAAGCATGACGTAATGGGGGGGTGTTATCTCTTTTGTCGAAAATCAGCCGTTTTTGCTTGAACATTAAATGCCTCCAAATAGTATTTAATTCACTTCCCGAGCCCCTGGAAGCATGAAAATCACTTTAAACATGATAATTTTAGCTCTAACACTGATGATCCACCTCCAAATGTGAACTGACGTTCAAAAATAAATCATTTGAAAACGGACCATTTTCCACATTTCTGAAGCATGACGTAATGGGGGGGGTGTTATCTCTTTTGTCGAAAATCAGCCGTTTTTGCTTGAACATTAAATGCCTCCAAATAGTATTTGTTTCACTTCCTGAGCCCCTGGAAGCATGAAAATCACTTTAAACATGCTAATTTTTAGCTCTAACACTGATGATCCACCTACAAATGTGAACTGACGTTCAAAAATAAAACATTTGAAAACAGACCATTTTCCACATTTCTGAAGCATGACGTAATGGGGGGGTGTTATCTCTTTTGTCGAAAATCAGCCGTTTTTGCTTGAACATTAAATGCCTCCAAATGGTATTTAATTATCTTCCCGGGGTGAATAAACCCCTTTTGAGAACTCAGAGTGAGTAAATTGGCCATTTTCATGCACTTTTAACCATTCCATAAATCATGTGTATAGGGCCCCTGGAAGCATGAAAATCACTTTAAACATGCTAATTTTAGCTCTAACACTGATGATCCACCTACAAATGTGAACTGACGTTCAAAAATAAAACATTTGAAAACGGACCGTTTTCCACATTTCTGAAGCATGACGTAATGGGGGGGTGTTATCTCTTTTGTCGAAAATCAGCCGTTTTTGCTTGAACATTAAATGCCTCCAAATAGTATTTAATTCACTTCCCGAGCCCCTGGAAGCATGAAAATCACTTTAAACATGCTAATTTTAGCTCTAACACTGATGATCCACCTACAAATGTGAACTGACGTTCAAAAATAAAACATTTGAAAACGGACCATTTTCCACATTTCTGAAGCATGACTTAATGGGGGGGTGTGATCTCTTTTGTCGAAAATCAGCCGTTTTTGCTTGAACATTAAATGCCTCCAAATAGTATTTAATTCACTTCCCGAGCCCCTGGAAGCATGAAAATCACTTTAAACATGCTAATTTTAGCTCTAACACTGATGATCCACCTACAAATGTGAACTGACGTTCAAAAATAAAACATTTGAAAACAGACCATTTTCCACATTTCTGAAGCATGACGTAATGGGGGGGTGTTATCTCTTTTGTCGAAAATCAGCCGTTTTTGCTTGAACATTAAATGCCTCCAAATAGTATTTAATTCACTTCCCGAGCCCCTGGAAGCATGAAAATCACTTTAAACATGCTGATTTTAGCTTTACAACTGATTATCCACCTGCAAATGTGAACTGACGTTCAAAAATAAAACATTTGAAAACGGACCATTTTCCACATTTCTGAAGCATGACATAATGGGGGGGTGTTATCTCTTTTGTCGAAAATCAGCCGTTTTTGCTCGAACATTAAATGCCTCCAAATGGTATTTAATTAACTTCCCGGGGTGAAGAAACCCTTTTTGAGAACTCAGAGTGAGTAAATTGGCCATTTTCATGCACTTTTAACCATTCCATAAATCTTGTGTTTAGGGCCCCTGGAAGCATGAAAATCACTTTAAAAATGCTAATTTTAGCTCTAACACTGATGATCCACCTACAAATGTGAACTGACGTCCAAAAATAAAACATTTGAAAACGGACCATTTTCCACATTTCTGAAGCATGACGTAATGGGGGGGTGTTATCTCTTTTGTCGAAAATCAGCCGTTTTTGCTTGAACATTAAATGCCTCCAAATAGTATTTAATTCACTTCCCGAGCCCCTGGAAGCATGAAAATCACTTTAAACATGATAATTTTAGCTCTAACACTGATGATCCACCTACAAATGTGAACTGACGTTCAAAAATAAATCATTTGAAAACGGACCATTTTCCACATTTCTGAAGCATGACGTAATGGGGGGGTGTTATCTCTTTTGTCGAAAATCAGCCGTTTTTGCTTGAACATTAAATGCCTCCAAATAGTATTTAATTCACTTCCTGAGCCCCTGGAAGCATGAAAATCACTTTAAACATGCTAATTTTTAGCTCTAACACTGATGATCCACCTACAAATGTGAACTGATGTTCAAAAATAAAACATTTGAAAACAGACCATTTTCCACATTTCTGAAGCATGACGTAATGGGGGGGTGTTATCTCTTTTGTCGAAAATCAGCCGTTTTTGCTTGAACATTAAATGCCTCCAAATGGTATTTAATTATCTTCCCGGGGTGAATAAACCCCTTTTGAGAACTCAGAGTGAGTAAATTGGCCATTTTCATGCACTTTTAACCATTCCATAAATCATGTGTATAGGGCCCCTGGAAGCATGAAAATCACTTTAAACATGCTAATTTTAGCTCTAACACTGATGATCCACCTACAAATGTGAACTGACGTTCAAAAATAAAACATTTGAAAACGGACCGTTTTCCACATTTCTGAAGCATGACGTAATGGGGGGGTGTTATCTCTTTTGTCGAAAATCAGCCGTTTTTGCTTGAACATTAAATGCCTCCAAATAGTATTTAATTCACTTCCCGAGCCCCTGGAAGCATGAAAATCACTTTAAACATGCTAATTTTAGCTCTAACACTGATGATCCACCTACAAATGTGAACTGACGTTCAAAAATAAAACATTTGAAAACGGACCATTTTCCACATTTCTGAAGCATGACTTAATGGGGGGGTGTGATCTCTTTTGTCGAAAATCAGCCGTTTTTGCTTGAACATTAAATGCCTCCAAATAGTATTTAATTCACTTCCCGAGCCCCTGGAAGCATGAAAATCACTTTTAACATGCTAATTTTAGCTCTAACACTGATGATCCACCTACAAATGTGAACTGACGTTCAAAAATAAAACATTTGAAAACGGACCATTTTCCACATTTCTGAAGCATGGCGTAATGGGGGGGTGTTATCTCTTTTGTCGAAAATCAGCTGTTTTTGATTGAACATTAAATGCCTCCAAATAGTATTTAATTCAATTCCCGAGCCCCTGGAAGCATGAAAATTACTTTAAACATGCTAATTTTAGCTCTAACACTGATTATCCACCTACAAATGTGAACTGACGTTCAAAAATAAATCATTTGAAAACGGACCATTTTCCACATTTCTGAAGCATGACGTAATGGGGGGGGGGGTGTTATCTCTTTTGCAGAAAATCAGCCGTTTTTGCTTGAACATTAAATGCCTCCAAATAGTATTTAATTCACTTCCCGAGCCCCTGGAAGCATGAAAATCACTTTAAACATGCTAATTTTAGCTCTAACACTGATGATCCACCTACAAATGTGAACTGACGTTCAAAAATAAAACATTTGAAAACGGACCATTTTCCACATTTCTGAAGCATGACGTAATGGGGGGGTGTTATCTCTTTTGTCGAAAATCAGCCGTTTTTGCTTGAACATTAAATGCCTCCAAATGGTATTTAATTAACTTCCCGGGGTGAAGAAACCCTTTTTGAGAACTCAGAGTGAGTAAATTGGCCATTTTCATGCACTTTTAACCATTCCATAAATCTTGTGTTTAGGGCCCCTGGAAGCATGAAAATCACTTTAAACATGCTAATTTTAACTCTAACACTGATGATCCACCTACAAATTTGAACTGACATTCAAAATTAAAACATTTGAAAACGGACCATTTTCGACATTTCTGAAGCATGACATAATGGGGGGGTGTTATCTCTTTTGTCATAAATCAGCTGTTTTTGCTTGAACATTAAATGCCTCCAAATAGTATTTAATTCACTTTCCGAGCCCCTGGAAGCATGAAAATCACTTTAAACATGCTAATTTTAGCTCTAACACTGATGATCCACCTACAAATGTAAACTGACGTTCAAAAATAAAACATTTGAAAACGGACCATTTTCCACATTTCTGAAGCATGAAGTAATGGGGGGGGTGTTATCTCTTTTGTCGAAAATCAGCTGTTTTTGATTGAACATTAAATGCCTCCAAATAGTATTCAATTCACTTCCCGAGCCCCTGGAAGCATGAAAATCACTTCAAACATGCTAATTTTAGCTCTAACACTGATGATCCACCTACAAATGTGAACTGACGTTCAAAAATAAATCATTTGAAAACGGACCATTTTCCACATTTCTGAAGCATGACGTAATGGGGGGGGTGTTATCTCTTTTGCCGAAAATCAGCCGTTTTTGCTTGAACATTAAATGCCTCCAAATAGTATTTAATTCACTTCCCGAGCCCCTGGAAGCATGAAAATCACTTTAAACATGCTAATTTTAGCTCTAACACTGATGATCCACCTACAAATGTGAACTGACGTTCAAAAATAAAACATTTGAAAACGGACCATTTTCCACATTTCTGAAGCATGACGTAATGGGGGGGTGTTATCTCTTTTGTCGAAAATCAGCCGTTTTTGCTTGAACATTAAATGCCTCCAAATGGTATTTAATCAACTTCCCGGGGTGAAGAAACCCTTTTTGAGAACTCAGAGTGAGTAAATTTGCCATTTTCATGCACTTTTAACCATTCCATAAATCTTGTGTTTAGGGCCCCTGGAAGCATGAAAATCACTTTAAACATGCTAATTTTAACTCTAACACTGATGATCCACCTACAAATGTGAACTGACATTCAAAATTAAAAACATTTGAAAACGGACCATTTTCCACATTTCTGAAGCATGACGTAATGGGGGGGTGTTATCTCTTTTGTCGAAAATCAGCCGTTTTTGCTTGAACATTAAATGCCTCCAAATAGTATTTAATTTACTTCCCGAGCCCCTGGAAGCATGAAAATCACTTTAAACATGCTAATTTTAGCTCTAACACTGATGATCCACCTACAAATGTGAACTGACGTTCAAAAATAAAACATTTGAAAACGGACCATTTTCCACGTTTCTGAAGCATGACGTAATGGGGGGTGTTATCTCTTTTGTCGAAAATCAGCCGTTTTTGCTTGATCATTAAATGCCTCCAAATAGTATTTAATTCACTTCCAGAGCCCCTGGAAGCATGAAAATCACTTTAAACATGCTAATTTTAGCTCTAACACTGATGATCCACCTACAAATGTGAACTGACGTTCAAAAATAAAACATTTGAAAACGGACCGTTTTCCACATTTCTGAAGCATGACGTAATGGGGGGGTGTTATCTCTTTTGTCGAAAATCAGCCGTTTTTGCTTGAACATTAAATGCCTCCAAATAGTATTTAATTCACTTCCCGAGCCCCTGGAAGCATGAAAATCACTTTAAACATGCTGATTTTAGCTTTACAACTGATGATCCACCTACAAATGTGAACTGACGTTAAAAAATAAAACATTTGAAAACGGACCATTTTCCACATTTCTGAAGCATGACGTAATGGGGGGGTGTTATCTCTTTTGAGAAAAATCAGCCGTTTTTGCTCGAACATTAAATGCCTCCAAATGGTATTTAATTAACTTCCCGGGGTGAAGAAACCCTTTTTGAGAACTCAGAGTGAGTAAATTGGCCATTTTCATGCACTTTTAACCATTCCATAAATCTTGTGTTTAGGGCCCCTGGAAGCATGAAAATCACTTTAAAAATGCTAATTTTAGCTCTAACACTGATGATCCACCTACAAATGTGAACTGACGTTCAAAAATAAAACATTTGAAAACGGACCATTTTCCACATTTCTGAAGCATGACGTAATGGGGGGGTGTTATCTCTTTTGTCGAAAATCAGCCGTTTTTGCTTGAACATTAAATGCCTCCAAATAGTATTTAATTCACTTCCCAAGCCCCTGGAAGCATGAAAATCACTTTAAACATGCTAATTTTAGCTCTAACACTGATGATTCACCTACAAATGTGAACTGACGTTCAAAAATAAAACATTTGAAAACGGACCGTTTTCCACATTTCTGAAGCATGACGTAATGGGGGGGTGTTATCTCTTTTGTCGAAAATCAGCCGTTTTTGCTTGAACATTAAATGCCTCCAAATTGTATTTAATTCACTTCCCGAGCCCCTGGAAGCATGAAAATCACTTTAAACATGCTGATTTTAGCTTTACAACTGATGATCCACCTACAAATGTGAACTGACATTCAAAAATAAAACATTTGAAAACGAACCATTTTCCACATTTCTGAAGCATGACGTAATGGAGGGGTGTTATCTCTTTTGTCGAAAATCATCCGTTTTTGCTTGAACATTAAATGCCTCCAAATGGTATTTAATTCACTTCCCGGGGTGAAAACACCCTTTTGGAGAACTCAGAGTGAGTACATTGGCCATTTTCATGCACTTTTAACCATTCCATAAATCTTGTGTTTAGGGCCCCTGGAAGCATGAAAATCACTTTAAAAATGCTAATTTTAGCTCTAACACTGATGATCCACCTACAAATGTGAACTGACGTCCAAAAATAAAACATTTGAAAACGGACCATTTTCCACATTTCTGAAGCATGACGTAATGGGGGGGTGTTATCTCTTTTGTCGAAAATCAGCCGTTTTTGCTTGAACATTAAATGCCTCCAAATAGTATTTAATTCACTTCCCGAGCCCCTGGAAGCATGAAAATCACTTTAAACATGATAATTTTAGCTCTAACACTGATGATCCACCTACAAATGTGAACTGACGTTCAAAAATAAATCATTTGAAAACGGACCATTTTCCACATTTCTGAAGCATGACGTAATGGGGGGGGTGTTATCTCTTTTGTCGAAAATCAGCCGTTTTTGCTTGAACATTAAATGCCTCCAAATAGTATTTAATTCACTTCCTGAGCCCCTGGAAGCATGAAAATCACTTTAAACATGTAAATTTTTAGCTCTAACACTGATGATCCACCTACAAATGTGAACTGACGTTCAAAAATAAAACATTTGAAAACAGACCATTTTCCACATTTCTGAAGCATGACGTAATGGGGGGGTGTTATCTCTTTTGTCGAAAATCAGCCGTTTTTGCTTGAACATTAAATGCCTCCAAATAGTATTTAATTCACTTCCCGAGCCCCTGGAAGCATGAAAATCACTTTAAACATGCTAATTTTAGCTCTAACACTGATGATCCACCTACAAATGTGAACTGACGTTCAAAAAGAAAACATTTGAAAACGGACCACTTTCCACATTTCTGAAGCATGACTTAATGGGGGGGTGTTATCTCTTTTGTCGAAAATCAGCCGTTTTTGCTTGAACATTAAATGCCTCCAAATAGTATTTAATTCACTTCCCGAGCCCCTGGAAGCATGAAAATCACTTTAAACATGCTAATTTTAGCTCTAACACTGATGATCCACCTACAAATGTGAACTGACGTTCAAAAATAAAACATTTGAAAACGGACCATTTTCTACATTTCTGAAGCATGACGTAATGGGGGGGTATCTCTTTTGTCGAAAATCAGCCGTTTTTGCTCGAACATTAAATGCCTCCAAATGGTATTTAATTAACTTCCCGGGGTGAAGAAACCCTTTTTGAGAACTCAGAGTGAGTAAATTGGCCATTTTCATGCACTTTTAACCATTCCATAAATCTTGTGTTTAGGGCCCCTGGAAGCATGAAAATCACTTTAAACATGCTAATTTTAGCTCTAACACTGATGATCCACCTACAAATGTGAACTGACGTTCAAAAATAAAACATTTGAAAACGGACCCTTTTCCACATTTCTGAAGCATGACGTAATGGGGGGTGTTATCTCTTTTGTCGAAAATCAGCTGTTTTTGCTTGAACATTAAATGCCTCCAAATAGTATTTAATTCACTTCCCGAGCCCCTGGAAGCCTGAAAATCACTTTAAACATGCTAATTTTAGCTCTAACACTGATGATCCACCTACAAATGTGAACTGACGTTCAAAAATAAAACATTTGAAAACGGACCATTTTCCACATTTCTGAAGCATGACGTAATGGGGGGGTGTTATCTCTTTTGTCGAAAATCAGCCGTTTTTGCTTGAACATTAAATGCCTCTAAATAGTATTTAATTCACTTCCCGAGCCCCTGGAAGCATGAAAATCACTTTAAACATGCTAATTTTAGCTCTAACACTGATGATCCACCTACAAATGTGAACTGACGTTCAAAAATAAAACATTTGAAAACGGACCATTTTCCACATTTCTGAAGCATGACGTAATGGGGGGGTGTTATCTCTTTTGTCGAAAATCAGCCGTTTTTGCTTGAACATTAAATGCCTCTAAATAGTATTTAATTCACTTCCCGAGCCCCTGGAAGCATGAAAATCACTTTAAACATGCTAATTTTAGCTCTAACACTGATGATCCACCTACAAATGTGAACTGACGTTCAAAAATAAAACATTTGAAAACGGACCATTTTCCACATTTCTGAAGCATGACGTAATGGGGGGTGTTATCTCTTTTGTCGAAAATCAGCCGTTTTTGCTTGAACATTAAATGCCTCTAAATAGTATTTAATTCACTTCCCGAGCCCCTGGAAGCATGAAAATCACTTTAAACATGCTGATTTTAGCTTTACAACTGATTATCCACCTGCAAATGTGAACTGACGTTCAAAAATAAAACATTTGAAAACGGACCATTTTCCACATTTCTGAAGCATGACATAATGGGGGGGTGTTATCTCTTTTGTCGAAAATCAGCCGTTTTTGCTCGAACATTAAATGCCTCCAAATGGTATTTAATTAACTTCCCGGGGTGAAGAAACCCTTTTTGAGAACTCAGAGTGAGTAAATTGTCCATTTTCATGCACTTTTAACCATTCCATAAATCTTGTGTTTAGGGCCCCTGGAAGCATGAAAATCACTTTAAAAATGCTAATTTTAGCTCTAACACTGATGATCCACCTACAAATGTGAACTGACGTCCAAAAATAAAACATTTGAAAACGGACCATTTTCCACATTTCTGAAGCATGACGTAATGGGGGGGTGTTATCTCTTTTGTCGAAAATCAGCCGTTTTTGCTTGAACATTAAATGCCTCCAAATAGTATTTAATTCACTTCCCGAGCCCCTGGAAGCATGAAAATCACTTTAAACATGATAATTTTAGCTCTAACACTGATGATCCACCTACAAATGTGAACTGACGTTCAAAAATAAATCATTTGAAAACGGACCATTTTCCACATTTCTGAAGCATGACGTAATGGGGGGGGTGTTATCTCTTTTGTCGAAAATCAGCCGTTTTTGCTTGAACATTAAATGCCTCCAAATAGTATTTAATTCACTTCCTGAGCCCCTGGGAGCATGAAAATCACTTTAAACATGCTAATTTTTAGCTCTAACACTGATGATCCACCTACAAATGTGAACTGATGTTCAAAAATAAAACATTTGAAAACAGACCATTTTCCACATTTCTGAAGCATGACGTAATGGGGGGGTGTTATCTCTTTTGTCGAAAATCAGCCGTTTTTGCTTGAACATTAAATGCCTCCAAATGGTATTTAATTATCTTCCCGGGGTGAATAAACCCCTTTTGAGAACTCAGAGTGAGTAAATTGGCCATTTTCATGCACTTTTAACCATTCCATAAATCATGTGTATAGGGCCCCTGGAAGCATGAAAATCACTTTAAACATGCTAATTTTAGCTCTAACACTGATGATCCACCTACAAATGTGAACTGACGTTCAAAAATAAAACATTTGAAAACGGACCGTTTTCCACATTTCTGAAGCATGACGTAATGGGGGGGTGTTATCTCTTTTGTCGAAAATCAGCCGTTTTTGCTTGAACATTAAATGCCTCCAAATAGTATTTAATTCACTTCCCGAGCCCCTGGAAGCATGAAAATCACTTTAAACATGCTAATTTTAGCTCTAACACTGATGATCCACCTACAAATGTGAACTGACGTTCAAAAATAAAACATTTGAAAACGGACCATTTTCCACATTTCTGAAGCATGACTTAATGGGGGGGTGTGATCTCTTTTGTCGAAAATCAGCCGTTTTTGCTTGAACATTAAATGCCTCCAAATAGTATTTAATTCACTTCCCGAGCCCCTGGAAGCATGAAAATCACTTTAAACATGCTAATTTTAGCTCTAACACTGATGATCCACCTACAAATGTGAACTGACGTTCAAAAATAAAACATTTGAAAACGGACCATTTTCCACATTTCTGAAGCATGGCGTAATGGGGGGGTGTTATCTCTTTTGTCGAAAATCAGCTGTTTTTGATTGAACATTAAATGCCTCCAAATAGTATTTAATTCAATTCCCGAGCCCCTGGAAGCATGAAAATTACTTTAAACATGCTAATTTTAGCTCTAACACTGATTATCCACCTACAAATGTGAACTGACGTTCAAAAATAAATCATTTGAAAACGGACCATTTTCCACATTTCTGAAGCATGACGTAATGGGGGGGGGGGTGTTATCTCTTTTGCAGAAAATCAGCCGTTTTTGCTTGAACATTAAATGCCTCCAAATAGTATTTAATTCACTTCCCGAGCCCCTGGAAGCATGAAAATCACTTTAAACATGCTAATTTTAGCTCTAACACTGATGATCCACCTACAAATGTGAACTGACGTTCAAAAATAAAACATTTGAAAACGGACCATTTTCCACATTTCTGAAGCATGACGTAATGGGGGGGTGTTATCTCTTTTGTCGAAAATCAGCCGTTTTTGCTTGAACATTAAATGCCTCCAAATGGTATTTAATTAACTTCCCGGGGTGAAGAAACCCTTTTTGAGAACTCAGAGTGAGTAAATTGGCCATTTTCATGCACTTTTAACCATTCCATAAATCTTGTGTTTAGGGCCCCTGGAAGCATGAAAATCACTTTAAACATGCTAATTTTAACTCTAACACTGATGATCCACCTACAAATTTGAACTGACATTCAAAATTAAAACATTTGAAAACGGACCATTTTCGACATTTCTGAAGCATGACATAATGGGGGGGTGTTATCTCTTTTGTCATAAATCAGCTGTTTTTGCTTGAACATTAAATGCCTCCAAATAGTATTTAATTCACTTTCCGAGCCCCTGGAAGCATGAAAATCACTTTAAACATGCTAATTTTAGCTCTAACACTGATGATCCACCTACAAATGTGAACTGACGTTCAAAAATAAAACATTTGAAAACGGACCATTTTCCACATTTCTGAAGCATGAAGTAATGGGGGGGGTGTTATCTCTTTTGTCGAAAATCAGCTGTTTTTGATTGAACATTAAATGCCTCCAAATAGTATTCAATTCACTTCCCGAGCCCCTGGAAGCATGAAAATCACTTCAAACATGCTAATTTTAGCTCTAACACTGATGATCCACCTACAAATGTGAACTGACGTTCAAAAATAAATCATTTGAAAACGGACCATTTTCCACATTTCTGAAGCATGACGTAATGGGGGGGGTGTTATCTCTTTTGCCGAAAATCAGCCGTTTTTGCTTGAACATTAAATGCCTCCAAATAGTATTTAATTCACTTCCCGAGCCCCTGGAAGCATGAAAATCACTTTAAACATGCTAATTTTAGCTCTAACACTGATGATCCACCTACAAATGTGAACTGACGTTCAAAAATAAAACATTTGAAAACGGACCATTTTCCACATTTCTGAAGCATGACGTAATGGGGGGGTGTTATCTCTTTTGTCGAAAATCAGCCGTTTTTGCTTGAACATTAAATGCCTCCAAATGGTATTTAATCAACTTCCCGGGGTGAAGAAACCCTTTTTGAGAACTCAGAGTGAGTAAATTTGCCATTTTCATGCACTTTTAACCATTCCATAAATCTTGTGTTTAGGGCCCCTGGAAGCATGAAAATCACTTTAAACATGCTAATTTTAACTCTAACACTGATGATCCACCTACAAATGTGAACTGACATTCAAAATTAAAAACATTTGAAAACGGACCATTTTCCACATTTCTGAAGCATGACGTAATGGGGGGGTGTTATCTCTTTTGTCGAAAATCAGCCGTTTTTGCTTGAACATTAAATGCCTCCAAATAGTATTTAATTTACTTCCCGAGCCCCTGGAAGCATGAAAATCACTTTAAACATGCTAATTTTAGCTCTAACACTGATGATCCACCTACAAATGTGAACTGACGTTCAAAAATAAAACATTTGAAAACGGACCATTTTCCACGTTTCTGAAGCATGACGTAATGGGGGGTGTTATCTCTTTTGTCGAAAATCAGCCGTTTTTGCTTGATCATTAAATGCCTCCAAATAGTATTTAATTCACTTCCAGAGCCCCTGGAAGCATGAAAATCACTTTAAACATGCTAATTTTAGCTCTAACACTGATGATCCACCTACAAATGTGAACTGACGTTCAAAAATAAAACATTTGAAAACGGACCGTTTTCCACATTTCTGAAGCATGACGTAATGGGGGGGTGTTATCTCTTTTGTTGAAAATCAGCCGTTTTTGCTTGAACATTAAATGCCTCCAAATAGTATTTAATTCACTTCCCGTGCCCCTGGAAGCATGAAAATCACTTTAAACATGCTGATTTTAGCTTTACAACTGATGATCCACCTACAAATGTGAACTGACGTTAAAAAATAAAACATTTGAAAACGGACCATTTTCCACATTTCTGAAGCATGACGTAATGGGGGGTGTTATCTCTTTTGAGAAAAATCAGCCGTTTTTGCTCGAACATTAAATGCCTCCAAATGGTATTTAATTAACTTCCCGGGGTGAAGAAACCCTTTTTGAGAACTCAGAGTGAGTAAATTGGCCATTTTCATGCACTTTTAACCATTCCATAAATCTTGTGTTTAGGGCCCCTGGAAGCATGAAAATCACTTTAAAAATGCTAATTTTAGCTCTAACACTGATGATCCACCTACAAATGTGAACTGACGTTCAAAAATAAAACATTTGAAAACGGACCATTTTCCACATTTCTGAAGCATGACGTAATGGGGGGGTGTTATCTCTTTTGTCGAAAATCAGCCGTTTTTGCTTGAACATTAAATGCCTCCAAATAGTATTTAATTCACTTCCCAAGCCCCTGGAAGCATGAAAATCACTTTAAACATGCTAATTTTAGCTCTAACACTGATGATTCACCTACAAATGTGAACTGACGTTCAAAAATAAAACATTTGAAAACGGACCGTTTTCCACATTTCTGAAGCATGACGTAATGGGGGGGTGTTATCTCTTTTGTCGAAAATCAGCCGTTTTTGCTTGAACATTAAATGCCTCCAAATTGTATTTAATTCACTTCCCGAGCCCCTGGAAGCATGAAAATCACTTTAAACATGCTGATTTTAGCTTTACAACTGATGATCCACCTACAAATGTGAACTGACATTCAAAAATAAAACATTTGAAAACGAACCATTTTCCACATTTCTGAAGCATGACGTAATGGAGGGGTGTTATCTCTTTTGTCGAAAATCATCCGTTTTTGCACGAACATTAAATGCCTCCAAATGGTATTTAATTCACTTCCCGGGGTGAAAACACCCTTTTGGAGAACTCAGAGTGAGTACATTGGCCATTTTCATGCACTTTTAACCATTCCATAAATCTTGTGTTTAGGGCCCCTGGAAGCATGAAAATCACTTTAAAAATGCTAATTTTAGCTCTAACACTGATGATCCACCTACAAATGTGAACTGACGTCCAAAAATAAAACATTTGAAAACGGACCATTTTCCACATTTCTGAAGCATGACGTAATGGGGGGGTGTTATCTCTTTTGTCGAAAATCAGCCGTTTTTGCTTGAACATTAAATGCCTCCAAATAGTATTTAATTCACTTCCCGAGCCCCTGGAAGCATGAAAATCACTTTAAACATGATAATTTTAGCTCTAACACTGATGATCCACCTACAAATGTGAACTGACGTTCAAAAATAAATCATTTGAAAACGGACCATTTTCCACATTTCTGAAGCATGACGTAATGGGGGGGTGTTATCTCTTTTGTCGAAAATCAGCCGTTTTTGCTTGAACATTAAATGCCTCCAAATAGTATTTAATTCACTTCCTGAGCCCCTGGAAGCATGAAAATCACTTTAAACATGCAAATTTTTAGCTCTAACACTGATGATCCACCTACAAATGTGAACTGACGTTCAAAAATAAAACATTTGAAAACAGACCATTTTCCACATTTCTGAAGCATGACGTAATGGGGGGGTGTTATCTCTTTTGTCGAAAATCAGCCGTTTTTGCTTGAACATTAAATGCCTCCAAATAGTATTTAATTCACTTCCCGAGCCCCTGGAAGCATGAAAATCACTTTAAACATGCTAATTTTAGCTCTAACACTGATGATCCACCTACAAATGTGAACTGACGTTCAAAAAGAAAACATTTGAAAACGGACCATTTTCCACATTTCTGAAGCATGACTTAATGGGGGGGTGTTATCTCTTTTGTCGAAAATCAGCCGTTTTTGCTTGAACATTAAATGCCTCCAAATAGTATTTAATTCACTTCCCGAGCCCCTGGAAGCATGAAAATCACTTTAAACATGCTAATTTTAGCTCTAACACTGATGATCCACCTACAAATGTGAACTGACGTTCAAAAATAAAACATTTGAAAACGGACCATTTTCTACATTTCTGAAGCATGACGTAATGGGGGGGTATCTCTTTTGTCGAAAATCAGCCGTTTTTGCTCGAACATTAAATGCCTCCAAATGGTATTTAATTAACTTCCCGGGGTGAAGAAACCCTTTTTGAGAACTCAGAGTGAGTAAATTGGCCATTTTCATGCACTTTTAACCATTCCATAAATCTTGTGTTTAGGGCCCCTGGAAGCATGAAAATCACTTTAAACATGCTAATTATAGCTTTAACACTGATGATCCACCTACAAATGTGAACTGACGTTCAAAAATAAAACATTTGAAAACGGACCCTTTTCCACATTTCTGAAGCATGACGTAATGGGGGGTGTTATCTCTTTTGTCGAAAATCAGCTGTTTTTGCTTGAACATTAAATGCCTCCAAATAGTATTTAATTCACTTCCCGAGCCCCTGGAAGCCTGAAAATCACTTTAAACATGCTAATTTTAGCTCTAACACTGATGATCCACCTACAAATGTGAACTGACGTTCAAAAATAAAACATTTGAAAACGGACCATTTTCCACATTTCTGAAGCATGACGTAATGGGGGGGTGTTATCTCTTTTGTCGAAAATCAGCCGTTTTTGCTTGAACATTAAATGCCTCTAAATAGTATTTAATTCACTTCCCGAGCCCCTGGAAGCATGAAAATCACTTTAAACATGCTAATTTTAGCTCTAACACTGATGATCCACCTACAAATGTGAACTGACGTTCAAAAATAAAACATTTGAAAACGGACCATTTTCCACATTTCTGAAGCATGACGTAATGGGGGGGTGTTATCTCTTTTGTCGAAAATCAGCCGTTTTTGCTTGAACATTAAATGCCTCTAAATAGTATTTAATTCACTTCCCGAGCCCCTGGAAGCATGAAAATCACTTTAAACATGCTAATTTTAGCTCTAACACTGATGATCCACCTACAAATGTGAACTGACGTTCAAAAATAAAACATTTGAAAACGGACCATTTTCCACATTTCTGAAGCATGGCGTAATGGGGGGGTGTTATCTCTTTTGTCGAAAATCAGCTGTTTTTGATTGAACATTAAATGCCTCCAAATAGTATTTAATTCAATTCCCGAGCCCCTGGAAGCATGAAAATTACTTTAAACATGCTAATTTTAGCTCTAACACTGATTATCCACCTACAAATGTGAACTGACGTTCAAAAATAAATCATTTGAAAACGGACCATTTTCCACATTTCTGAAGCATGACGTAATGGGGGGGGGGGGTGTTATCTCTTTTGCAGAAAATCAGCCGTTTTTGCTTGAACATTAAATGCCTCCAAATAGTATTTAATTCACTTCCCGAGCCCCTGGAAGCATGAAAATCACTTTAAACATGCTAATTTTAGCTCTAACACTGATGATCCACCTACAAATGTGAACTGACGTTCAAAAATAAAACATTTGAAAACGGACCATTTTCCACATTTCTGAAGCATGACGTAATGGGGGGGTGTTATCTCTTTTGTCGAAAATCAGCCGTTTTTGCTTGAACATTAAATGCCTCCAAATGGTATTTAATTAACTTCCCGGGGTGAAGAAACCCTTTTTGAGAACTCAGAGTGAGTAAATTGGCCATTTTCATGCACTTTTAACCATTCCATAAATCTTGTGTTTAGGGCCCCTGGAAGCATGAAAATCACTTTAAACATGCTAATTTTAACTCTAACACTGATGATCCACCTACAAATTTGAACTGACATTCAAAATTAAAACATTTGAAAACGGACCATTTTCGACATTTCTGAAGCATGACATAATGGGGGGGTGTTATCTCTTTTGTCATAAATCAGCTGTTTTTGCTTGAACATTAAATGCCTCCAAATAGTATTTAATTCACTTTCCGAGCCCCTGGAAGCATGAAAATCACTTTAAACATGCTAATTTTAGCTCTAACACTGATGATCCACCTACAAATGTGAACTGACGTTCAAAAATAAAACATTTGAAAACGGACCATTTTCCACATTTCTGAAGCATGAAGTAATGGGGGGGGTGTTATCTCTTTTGTCGAAAATCAGCTGTTTTTGATTGAACATTAAATGCCTCCAAATAGTATTCAATTCACTTCCCGAGCCCCTGGAAGCATGAAAATCACTTCAAACATGCTAATTTTAGCTCTAACACTGATGATCCACCTACAAATGTGAACTGACGTTCAAAAATAAATCATTTGAAAACGGACCATTTTCCACATTTCTGAAGCATGACGTAATGGGGGGGGTGTTATCTCTTTTGCCGAAAATCAGCCGTTTTTGCTTGAACATTAAATGCCTCCAAATAGTATTTAATTCACTTCCCGAGCCCCTGGAAGCATGAAAATCACTTTAAACATGCTAATTTTAGCTCTAACACTGATGATCCACCTACAAATGTGAACTGACGTTCAAAAATAAAACATTTGAAAACGGACCATTTTCCACATTTCTGAAGCATGACGTAATGGGGGGGTGTTATCTCTTTTGTCGAAAATCAGCCGTTTTTGCTTGAACATTAAATGCCTCCAAATGGTATTTAATCAACTTCCCGGGGTGAAGAAACCCTTTTTGAGAACTCAGAGTGAGTAAATTTGCCATTTTCATGCACTTTTAACCATTCCATAAATCTTGTGTTTAGGGCCCCTGGAAGCATGAAAATCACTTTAAACATGCTAATTTTAACTCTAACACTGATGATCCACCTACAAATGTGAACTGACATTCAAAATTAAAAACATTTGAAAACGGACCATTTTCCACATTTCTGAAGCATGACGTAATGGGGGGGTGTTATCTCTTTTGTCGAAAATCAGCCGTTTTTGCTTGAACATTAAATGCCTCCAAATAGTATTTAATTTACTTCCCGAGCCCCTGGAAGCATGAAAATCACTTTAAACATGCTAATTTTAGCTCTAACACTGATGATCCACCTACAAATGTGAACTGACGTTCAAAAATAAAACATTTGAAAACGGACCATTTTCCACGTTTCTGAAGCATGACGTAATGGGGGGTGTTATCTCTTTTGTCGAAAATCAGCCGTTTTTGCTTGATCATTAAATGCCTCCAAATAGTATTTAATTCACTTCCAGAGCCCCTGGAAGCATGAAAATCACTTTAAACATGCTAATTTTAGCTCTAACACTGATGATCCACCTACAAATGTGAACTGACGTTCAAAAATAAAACATTTGAAAACGGACCGTTTTCCACATTTCTGAAGCATGACGTAATGGGGGGGTGTTATCTCTTTTGTTGAAAATCAGCCGTTTTTGCTTGAACATTAAATGCCTCCAAATAGTATTTAATTCACTTCCCGTGCCCCTGGAAGCATGAAAATCACTTTAAACATGCTGATTTTAGCTTTACAACTGATGATCCACCTACAAA
Source organism: Lissotriton vulgaris (assembly GCF_964263255.1). Lineage (NCBI taxonomy): Eukaryota > Metazoa > Chordata > Amphibia > Caudata > Salamandridae > Lissotriton > Lissotriton vulgaris. Next base: position 65,327 of record NW_028253977.1, read on the forward strand.
TGTGAACTGACGTTAAAAAATAAAACATTTGAAAACGGACCATTTTCCACATTTCTGAAGCATGACGTAATGGGGGGTGTTATCTCTTTTGAGAAAAATCAGCCGTTTTTGCTCGAACATTAAATGCCTCCAAATGGTATTTAATTAACTTCCCGGGGTGAAGAAACCCTTTTTGAGAACTCAGAGTGAGTAAATTGGCCATTTTCATGCACTTTTAACCATTCCATAAATCTTGTGTTTAGGGCCCCTGGAAGCATGAAAATCACTTTAAAAATGCTAATTTTAGCTCTAACACTGATGATCCACCTACAAATGTGAACTGACGTTCAAAAATAAAACATTTGAAAACGGACCATTTTCCACATTTCTGAAGCATGACGTAATGGGGGGGTGTTATCTCTTTTGTCGAAAATCAGCCGTTTTTGCTTGAACATTAAATGCCTCCAAATAGTATTTAATTCACTTCCCAAGCCCCTGGAAGCATGAAAATCACTTTAAACATGCTAATTTTAGCTCTAACACTGATGATTCACCTACAAATGTGAACTGACGTTCAAAAATAAAACATTTGAAAACGGACCGTTTTCCACATTTCTGAAGCATGACGTAATGGGGGGGTGTTATCTCTTTTGTCGAAAATCAGCCGTTTTTGCTTGAACATTAAATGCCTCCAAATTGTATTTAATTCACTTCCCGAGCCCCTGGAAGCATGAAAATCACTTTAAACATGCTGATTTTAGCTTTACAACTGATGATCCACCTACAAATGTGAACTGACATTCAAAAATAAAACATTTGAAAACGAACCATTTTCCACATTTCTGAAGCATGACGTAATGGAGGGGTGTTATCTCTTTTGTCGAAAATCATCCGTTTTTGCACGAACATTAAATGCCTCCAAATGGTATTTAATTCACTTCCCGGGGTGAAAACACCCTTTTGGAGAACTCAGAGTGAGTACATTGGCCATTTTCATGCACTTTTAACCATTCCATAAATCTTGTGTTTAGGGCCCCTGGAAGCATGAAAATCACTTTAAAAATGCTAATTTTAGCTCTAACACTGATGATCCACCTACAAATGTGAACTGACGTCCAAAAATAAAACATTTGAAAACGGACCATTTTCCACATTTCTGAAGCATGACGTAATGGGGGGGTGTTATCTCTTTTGTCGAAAATCAGCCGTTTTTGCTTGAACATTAAATGCCTCCAAATAGTATTTAATTCACTTCCCGAGCCCCTGGAAGCATGAAAATCACTTTAAACATGATAATTTTAGCTCTAACACTGATGATCCACCTACAAATGTGAACTGACGTTCAAAAATAAATCATTTGAAAACGGACCATTTTCCACATTTCTGAAGCATGACGTAATGGGGGGGTGTTATCTCTTTTGTCGAAAATCAGCCGTTTTTGCTTGAACATTAAATGCCTCCAAATAGTATTTAATTCACTTCCTGAGCCCCTGGAAGCATGAAAATCACTTTAAACATGCAAATTTTTAGCTCTAACACTGATGATCCACCTACAAATGTGAACTGACGTTCAAAAATAAAACATTTGAAAACAGACCATTTTCCACATTTCTGAAGCATGACGTAATGGGGGGGTGTTATCTCTTTTGTCGAAAATCAGCCGTTTTTGCTTGAACATTAAATGCCTCCAAATAGTATTTAATTCACTTCCCGAGCCCCTGGAAGCATGAAAATCACTTTAAACATGCTAATTTTAGCTCTAACACTGATGATCCACCTACAAATGTGAACTGACGTTCAAAAAGAAAACATTTGAAAACGGACCATTTTCCACATTTCTGAAGCATGACTTAATGGGGGGGTGTTATCTCTTTTGTCGAAAATCAGCCGTTTTTGCTTGAACATTAAATGCCTCCAAATAGTATTTAATTCACTTCCCGAGCCCCTGGAAGCATGAAAATCACTTTAAACATGCTAATTTTAGCTCTAACACTGATGATCCACCTACAAATGTGAACTGACGTTCAAAAATAAAACATTTGAAAACGGACCATTTTCTACATTTCTGAAGCATGACGTAATGGGGGGGTATCTCTTTTGTCGAAAATCAGCCGTTTTTGCTCGAACATTAAATGCCTCCAAATGGTATTTAATTAACTTCCCGGGGTGAAGAAACCCTTTTTGAGAACTCAGAGTGAGTAAATTGGCCATTTTCATGCACTTTTAACCATTCCATAAATCTTGTGTTTAGGGCCCCTGGAAGCATGAAAATCACTTTAAACATGCTAATTTTAGCTCTAACACTGATGATCCACCTACAAATGTGAACTGACGTTCAAAAATAAAACATTTGAAAACGGACCCTTTTCCACATTTCTGAAGCATGACGTAATGGGGGGTGTTATCTCTTTTGTCGAAAATCAGCTGTTTTTGCTTGAACATTAAATGCCTCCAAATAGTATTTAATTCACTTCCCGAGCCCCTGGAAGCCTGAAAATCACTTTAAACATGCTAATTTTAGCTCTAACACTGATGATCCACCTACAAATGTGAACTGACGTTCAAAAATAAAACATTTGAAAACGGACCATTTTCCACATTTCTGAAGCATGACGTAATGGGGGGGTGTTATCTCTTTTGTCGAAAATCAGCCGTTTTTGCTTGAACATTAAATGCCTCTAAATAGTATTTAATTCACTTCCCGAGCCCCTGGAAGCATGAAAATCACTTTAAACATGCTAATTTTAGCTCTAACACTGATGATCCACCTACAAATGTGAACTGACGTTCAAAAATAAAACATTTGAAAACGGACCATTTTCCACATTTCTGAAGCATGACGTAATGGGGGGGTGTTATCTCTTTTGTCGAAAATCAGCCGTTTTTGCTTGAACATTAAATGCCTCTAAATAGTATTTAATTCACTTCCCGAGCCCCTGGAAGCATGAAAATCACTTTAAACATGCTAATTTTAGCTCTAACACTGATGATCCACCTACAAATGTGAACTGACGTTCAAAAATAAAACATTTGAAAACGGACCATTTTCCACATTTCTGAAGCATGACGTAATGGGGGGTGTTATCTCTTTTGTCGAAAATCAGCTGTTTTTGATTGAACATTAAATGCCTCCAAATAGTATTTAATTCAATTCCCGAGCCCCTGGAAGCATGAAAATTACTTTAAACATGCTAATTTTAGCTCTAACACTGATTATCCACCTACAAATGTGAACTGACGTTTAAAAATAAATCATTTGAAAACGGACCATTTTCCACATTTCTGAAGCATGACGTAATGGGGGGGGTGTTATCTCTTTTGCCGAAAATCAGCCGTTTTTGCTTGAACATTTAATGCCTCCAAATAGTATTTAATTCACTTCCCGAGCCCCTGGAAGCATGAAAATCACTTTAAACATGCTAATTTTAGCTCTAACACTGATGATCCACCTACAAATGTGAACTGACGTTCAAAAATAAAACATTTGAAAACGGACCATTTTCCACATTTCTGAAGCATGACGTAATGGGGGGGTGTTATCTCTTTTGTCGAAAATCAGCCGTTTTTGCTTGAACATTAAATGCCTCCAAATGGTATTTAATTAACTTCCCGGGGTGAAGAAACCCTTTTTGAGAACTCAGAGTGAGTAAATTGGCCATTTTCATGCACTTTTAACCATTCCATAAATCTTGTGTATAGGGCCCCTGGAAGCATGAAAATCACTTTAAACATGCTAATGTTAGCTCTAACACTGATGATCGACCTACAAATGTGAACTGACATTCAAAAATAAAACATTTGAAAACGGACCATTTTCCACATTTCTGAAGCATGACGTAATGGGGAGGTGTTATCTCTTTTGTCGAAAATCAGCCGTTTTTGCTTGAACATTAAATGCCTCCAAATAGTATTTAATTAACTTCCCGAGCCCCTGGAAGCATGAAAATCACTTTAAACATGCTAATTTTAGCTCTAACACTGATGCTTCACCTACAAATGTGAACTGACGTTCAAAAATAAAACATTTGAAAACGGACCATTTTCCACATTTCTGAAGCATGACGTAATGGGGGGTGTTATCTCTTTTGTCGAAAATCAGCCGTTTTTGCTTGAACATTAAATGCCTCCAAATAGTATTTAATTCACTTCCTGAGCCCCTGGAAGCATGAAAATCACTTTAAACATGCTAATTTTTAGCTCTAACACTGATGATCCACCTACAAATGTGAACTGACGTTCAAAAATAAAACATTTGAAAACAGACCATTTTCCACATTTCTGAAGCATGACGTAATGGGGGGGTGTTATCTCTTTTGTCGAAAATCAGCCGTTTTTGCTTGAACATTAAATGCCTCCAAATGGTATTTAATTATCTTCCCGGGGTGAATAAACCCCTTTTGAGAACTCAGAGTGAATAAATTGGCCATTTTCATGCACTTTTAACCATTCCATAAATCATGTGTATAGGGCCCCTGGAAGCATGAAAATCACTTTAAACATGCTAATTTTAGCTCTAACACTGATGATCCACCTACAAATGTGAACTGACGTTCAAAAATAAAACATTTGAAAACGGACCGTTTTCCACATTTCTGAAGCATGACGTAATGGGGGGGTGTTATCTCTTTTGTCGAAAATCAGCCGTTTTTGCTTGAACATTAAATGCCTCCAAATAGTATTTAATTCACTTCCCGAGCCCCTGGAAGCATGAAAATCACTTTAAACATGCTAATTTTAGCTCTAACACTGATGATCCACCTACAAATGTGAACTGACGTTCAAAAATAAAACATTTGAAAACGGACCATTTTCCACATTTCTGAAGCATGACTTAATGGGGGGTGTTCTCTCTTTTGTCGAAAATCAGCCGTTTTTGCTTGAACATTAAATGCCTCCAAATAGTATTTAATTCACTTCCCGAGCCCCTGGAAGCATGAAAATCACTTTAAACATGCTAATTTTAGCTCTAACACTGATGATCCACCTACAAATGTGAACTGACGTTCAAAAATAAAACATTTGAAAACGGACCATTTTCCACATTTCTGAAGCATGACGTAATGGGGGGGTGTTATCTCTTTTGTCGAAAATCAGCCGTTTTTGCTCGAACATTAAATGCCTCCAAATGGTATTTAATTAACTTCCCGGGGTGAAGAAACCCTTTTTGAGAACTCAGAGTGAGTAAATTGGCCATTTTCATGCACTTTTAACCATTCCATAAATCTTGTGTTCAGGGCCCCTGGAAGCATGAAAATCACTTTAAACATGCTAATTTTAGCTCTAACACTGATGATCCACCTACAAATGTGAACTGACGTTCAAAAATAAAACATTTGAAAACGGACCCTTTTCCACATTTCTAAAGCATGACGTAATGGGGGGTGTTATCTCTTTTGTCGAAAATCAGCTGTTTTTGCTTGAACATTAAATGCCTCCAAATAGTATTTAATTCACTTCCCGAGCCCCTGGAAGCCTGAAAATCACTTTAAACATGCTAATTTTAGCTCTAACACTGATGATCCACCTACAAATGTGAACTGACGTTCAAAAATAAAACATTTGAAAACGGACCATTTTCCACATTTCTGAAGCATGACGTAATGGGGGGGTGTTATCTCTTTTGTCGAAAATCAGCCGTTTTTGCTTGAACATTAAATGCCTCTAAATAGTATTTAATTCACTTCCCGAGCCCCTGGAAGCATGAAAATCACTTTAAACATGCTAATTTTAGCTCTAACACTGATGATCCACCTACAAATGTGAACTGACGTTCAAAAATAAAACATTTGAAAACGGACCATTTTCCACATTTCTGAAGCATGACGTAATGGGGGGGTGTAATCTCTTTTGTCGAAAATCAGCTGTTTTTGATTGAACATTAAATGCTCCAAATAGTATTTAATTCACTTCCCGAGCCCCTGGAAGCATGAAAATCACTTTAAACATGCTAATTTTAGCTCTAACACTGATGATCCACCTACAAATGTGAACTGACGTTCAAAAATAAAACATTTGAAAACGGACCATTTTCCACATTTCTGAAGCATGACTTAATGGGGGGGTGTTATCTCTTTTGTCGAAAATCAGCCGTTTTTGCTTGAACATTAAATGCCTCCAAATAGTATTTAATTCACTTCCCGAGCCCCTGGAAGCATGAAAATCACTTTAAACATGCTAATTTTAGCTCTAACACTGATGATCCACCTACAAATGTGAACTGACGTTCAAAAATAAAACATTTGAAAACGGACCATTTTCCACATTTCTGAAGCATGACGTAATGGGGGGGGTGTTATCTCTTTTGTCGAAAATCAGCCGTTTTTGCTCGAACATTAAATGCCTCCAAATGGTATTTAATTAACTTCCCGGGTGAAGAAACCCTTTTTGAGAACTCAGAGTGAGTAAATTGGCCATTTTCATGCACTTTTAACCATTCCATAAATCTTGTGTTTAGGGCCCCTGGAAGCATGAAAATCACTTTAAACATGCTAATTTTAGCTCTAACACTGATGATCCACCTACAAATGTGAACTGACGTTCAAAAATAAAACATTTGAAAACGGACCATTTTCCACATTTCTGAAGCATGACGTAATGGGGGGGGTGTTATCTCTTTTGTCGAAAATCAGCTGTTTTTGATTGAACATTAAATGCCTCCAAATAGTATTTAATTCACTTCCCGAGCCCCTGGAAGCATGAAAATCACTTTAAACATGCTAATTTTAGCTCTAACACTGATGATCCACCTACAAATGTGAACTGACGTTCAAAAATAAAACATTTGAAAACGGACCATTTTCCACATTTCTGAAGCATGACTTAATGGGGGGGTGTTATCTCTTTTGTCGAAAATCAGCCGTTTTTGCTTGAACATTAAATGCCTCCAAATAGTATTTAATTCACTTCCCGAGCCCCTGGAAGCATGAAAATCACTTTAAACATGCTAATTTTAGCTCTAACACTGATGATCCACCTACAAATGTGAACTGACGTTCAAAAATAAAACATTTGAAAACGGACCATTTTCCACAATTCTGAAGCATGACGTAATGGGGGGGTGTTATCTCTTTTGTCGAAAATCAGCCGTTTTTGCTCGAACATTAAATGCCTCCAAATGGTATTTAATTAACTTCCCGGGGTGAAGAAACCCTTTTTGAGAACTCAGAGTGAGTAAATTGGCCATTTTCATGCACTTTTAACCATTCCATAAATCTTGTGTTTAGGGCCCCTGGAAGCATGAAAATCACTTTAAACATGTTAATTTTAGCTCTAACACTGATGATCCACCTACAAATGTGAACTGACGTTCAAAAATAAAACATTTGAAAACGGACCATTTTCCACATTTCTGAAGCATGACGTAATGGGGGGTGTTATCTCTTTTGTCGAAAATCAGCTGTTTTTGCTTGAACATTAAATGCCTCCAAATAGTATTTAATTCACTTCCCGAGCCCCTGGAAGCCTGAAAATCACTTTAAACATGCTAATTTTAGCTCTAACACTGATGATCCACCTACAAATGTGAACTGACGTTCAAAAATAAAACATTTGAAAACGGACCATTTTCCACATTTCTGAAGCATGACGTAATAGGGGGGTGTTATCTCTTTTGTCGAAAATCAGCCGTTTTTGCTTGAACATTAAATGCCTCTAAATAGTATTTAATTCACTTCCCGAGCCCCTGGAAGCATGAAAATCACTTTAAACATGCTAATTTTAGCTCTAACACTGATGATCCACCTACAAATGTGAACTGACGTTCAAAAATAAAACATTTGAAAACGGACCATTTTCCACATTTCTGAAGCATGACGTAATGGGGGGGTGTTATCTCTTTTGTCGAAAATCAGCTGTTTTTGATTGAACATTAAATGCCTCCAAATAGTATTTAATTCAATTCCCGAGGCCCTGGAAGCATGAAAATTACTTTAAACATGCTAATTTTAGCTCTAACACTGATTATCCACCTACAAATGTGAACTGACGTTCAAAAATAAATCATTTGAAAACGGACCATTTTCCACATTTCTGAAGCATGACGTAATGGGGGGGGGTGTTATCTCTTTTGCAGAAAATCAGCCGTTTTTGCTTGAACATTAAATGCCTCCAAATAGTATTTAATTCACTTCCCGAGCCCCTGGAAGCATGAAAATCACTTTAAACATGCTAATTTTAGCTCTAACACTGATGATCCACCTACAAATGTGAACTGACGTTCAAAAATAAAACATTTGAAAACGGACCATTTTCCACATTTCTGAATCATGACGTAATGGGGGGGTGTTATCTCTTTTGTCGAAAATCAGCCGTTTTTGCTTGAACATTAAATGCCTCCAAATGGTATTTAATTAACTTCCCGGGGTGAAGAAACCCTTTTTGAGAACTCAGAGTGAGTAAATTGGCCATTTTCATGCACTTTTAACCATTCCATGAATCTTGTGTTTAGGGCCCCTGGAAGCATGAAAATCACTTTAATCATGCTAATTTTAACTCTAACACTGATGATCCACCTACAAATTTGAACTGACATTCAAAATTAAAACATTTGAAAACGGACCATTTTCGACATTTCTGAAGCATGACATAATGGGGGGGTGTTATCTCTTTTGTCAAAAATCAGCTGTTTTTGCTTGAACATTAAATGCCTCCAAATAGTATTTAATTCACTTTCCGAGCCCCTGGAAGCATGAAAATCACTTTAAACATGCTAATTTTAGCTCTAACACTGATGATCCACCTACAAATGTGAACTGACGTTCAAAAATAAAACATTTGAAAACGGACCATTTTCCACATTTCTGAAGCATGACGTAATGGGGGGGGTGTTATCTCTTTTGTCGAAACTCAGCTGTTTTTGATTGAACATTAAATGCCTCCAAATAGTATTCAATTCACTTCCCGAGCCCCTGGAAGCATGAAAATCACTTTAAACATGCTAATTTTAGCTCTAACACTGATGATCCACCTACAAATGTGAACTGACGTTCAAAAATAAATCATTTGAAAACGGACCATTTTCCACATTTCTGAAGCATGATGTAATGGGGGGGGTGTTATCTCTTTTGCCGAAAATCAGCCGTTTTTGCTTGAACATTAAATGCCTCCAAATAGTATTTAATTCACTTCCCGAGCCCCTGGAAGCATGAAAATCACTTTAAACATGCTAATTTTAGCTCTAACACTGATGATCCACCTACAAATGTGAACTGACGTTCAAAAATAAAACATTTGAAAACGGACCATTTTCCACATTTCTGAAGCATGACGTAATGGGGGGGTGTTATCTCTTTTGTCGAAAATCAGCCGTTTTTGCTTGAACATTAAATGCCTCCAAATGGTATTTAATTAACTTCCCGGGGTGAAGAAACCCTTTTTGAGAACTCAGAGTGAGTAAATTGGCCATTTTCATGCACTTTTAACCATTCCATAAATCTTGTGTATAGGGCCCCTGGAAGCATGAAAATCACTTTAAACATGCTAATGTTAGCTCTAACACTGATGATCGACCTACAAATGTGAACTGACATTCAAAAATAAAACATTTGAAAACGGACCATTTTCCACATTTCTGAAGCATGACGTAATGGGGGGGTGTTATCTCTTTTGTCGAAAATCAGCCGTTTTTGCTTGAACATTAAATGCCTCCAAATAGTATTTAATTAACTTCCCGAGCCCCTGGAAGCATGAAAATCACTTTAAACATGCTAATTTTAGCTCTAACACTGATGATCCACCTACAAATGTGAACTGACGTTCAAAAATAAAACATTTGAAAACGGACCATTTTCCACATTTCTGAAGCATGACGTAATGGGGGGGTGTTATCTCTTTTGTCGAAAATCAGCCGTTTTTGCTTGAACATTAAATGCCTCCAAATAGTATTTAATTCACTTCCTGAGCCCCTGGAAGCATGAAAATCACTTTAAACATGCTAATTTTTAGCTCTAACACTGATGATCCACCTACAAATGTGAACTGACGTTCAAAAATAAAACATTTGAAAACAGACCATTTTCCACATTTCTGAAGCATGACGTAATGGGGGGGTGTTATCTCTTTTGTCGAAAATCAGCCGTTTTTGCTTGAACATTAAATGCCTCCAAATGGTATTTAATTATCTTCCCGGGGTGAATAAACCCCTTTTGAGAACTCAGAGTGAGTAAATTGGCCATTTTCATGCACTTTTAACCATTCCATAAATCATGTGTATAGGGCCCCTGGAAGCATGAAAATCACTTTAAACATGCTAATTTTAGCTCTAACACTGATGATCCACCTACAAATGTGAACTGAGGTTCAAAAATAAAACATTTGAAAACGGACCGTTTTCCACATTTCTGAAGCATGACGTAATGGGGGGGGTGTTATCTCTTTTGTCGAAAATCAGCCATTTTTGCTTGAACATTAAATGCCTCCAAATAGTATTTAATTCACTTCCCGAGCCCCTGGAAGCATGAAAATCACTTTAAACATGCTAATTTTAGCTCTAACACTGATGATCCACCTACAAATGTGAACTGACGTTCAAAAATAAAACATTTGAAAACGGACCATTTTCCACATTTCTGAAGCATGACTTAATGGGGGGGTGTTATCTCTTTTGTCGAAAATCAGCCGTTTTTGCTTGAACATTAAATGCCTCCAAATAGTATTTAATTCACTTCCCGAGCCCCTGGAAGCATGAAAATCACTTTAAACATGCTAATTTTAGCTCTAACACTGATGATCCACCTACAAATGTGAACTGACGTTCAAAAATAAAACATTTGAAAACGGACCATTTTCCACATTTCTGAAGCATGACGTAATGGGGGGGTGTTATCTCTTTTGTCGAAAATCAGCCGTTTTTGCTCGAACATTAAATGCCTCCAAATGGTATTTAATTAACTTCCCGGGGTGAAGAAACCCTTTTTGAGAACTCAGAGTGAGTAAATTGGCCATTTTCATGCACTTTTAACCATTCCATAAATCTTGTGTTTAGGGCCCCTGGAAGCATGAAAATCACTTTAAAGATGCTAATTTTAGCTCTAACACTGATGATCCACCTACAAATGTGAACTGACGTTCAAAAATAAAACATTTGAAAACGGACCCTTTTCCACATTTCTGAAGCATGACGTAATGGGGGGGTGTTATCTCTTTTGTCGAAAATCTGCCGTTTTTGATTGAACATTAAATGCCTCCAAATAGTATTCAATTCACTTCCCGAGCCCCTGGAAGCATGAAAATCACTTCAAACATGCTAATTTTAGCTCTAACACTGATGATCCACCTACAAATGTGAACTGACGTTCAAAAATAAATCATTTGAAAACGGACCATTTTCCACATTTCTGAAGCATGACGTAATGGGGGGGGTGTTATCTCTTTTGCCGAAAATCAGCCGTTTTTGCTTGAACATTAAATGCCTCCAAATAGTATTTAATTCACTTCCCGAGCCCCTGGAAGCATGAAAATCACTTTAAACATGCTAATTTTAGCTCTAACACTGATGATCCACCTACAAATGTGAACTGACGTTCAAAAATAAAACATTTGAAAACGGACCATTTTCCACATTTCTGAAGCATGACGTAATGGGGGGGTGTTATCTCTTTTGTCGAAAATCAGCCGTTTTTGCTTGAACATTAAATGCCTCCAAATGGTATTTAATCAACTTCCCGGGGTGAAGAAACCCTTTTTGAGAACTCAGAGTGAGTAAATTTGCCATTTTCATGCACTTTTAACCATTCCATAAATCTTGTGTTTAGGGCCCCTGGAAGCATGAAAATCACTTTAAACATGCTAATTTTAACTCTAACACTGATGATCCACCTACAAATGTGAACTGACATTCAAAATTAAAAACATTTGAAAACGGACCATTTTCCACATTTCTGAAGCATGACGTAATGGGGGGGTGTTATCTCTTTTGTCGAAAATCAGCCGTTTTTGCTTGAACATTAAATGCCTCCAAATAGTATTTAATTTACTTCCCGAGCCCCTGGAAGCATGAAAATCACTTTAAACATGCTAATTTTAGCTCTAACACTGATGATCCACCTACAAATGTGAACTGACGTTCAAAAATAAAACATTTGAAAACGGACCATTTTCCACGTTTCTGAAGCATGACGTAATGGGGGGTGTTATCTCTTTTGTCGAAAATCAGCCGTTTTTGCTTGATCATTAAATGCCTCCAAATAGTATTTAATTCACTTCCAGAGCCCCTGGAAGCATGAAAATCACTTTAAACATGCTAATTTTAGCTCTAACACTGATGATCCACCTACAAATGTGAACTGACGTTCAAAAATAAAACATTTGAAAACGGACCGTTTTCCACATTTCTGAAGCATGACGTAATGGGGGGGTGTTATCTCTTTTGTCGAAAATCAGCCGTTTTTGCTTGAACATTAAATGCCTCCAAATAGTATTTAATTCACTTCCCGAGCCCCTGGAAGCATGAAAATCACTTTAAACATGCTGATTTTAGCTTTACAACTGATGATCCACCTACAAATGTGAACTGACGTTAAAAAATAAAACATTTGAAAACGGACCATTTTCCACATTTCTGAAGCATGACGTAATGGGGGGGTGTTATCTCTTTTGAGAAAAATCAGCCGTTTTTGCTCGAACATTAAATGCCTCCAAATGGTATTTAATTAACTTCCCGGGGTGAAGAAACCCTTTTTGAGAACTCAGAGTGAGTAAATTGGCCATTTTCATGCACTTTTAACCATTCCATAAATCTTGTGTTTAGGGCCCCTGGAAGCATGAAAATCACTTTAAAAATGCTAATTTTAGCTCTAACACTGATGATCCACCTACAAATGTGAACTGACGTTCAAAAATAAAACATTTGAAAACGGACCATTTTCCACATTTCTGAAGCATGACGTAATGGGGGGGTGTTATCTCTTTTGTCGAAAATCAGCCGTTTTTGCTTGAACATTAAATGCCTCCAAATAGTATTTAATTCACTTCCCAAGCCCCTGGAAGCATGAAAATCACTTTAAACATGCTAATTTTAGCTTTACAACTGATGATCCACCTACAAATGTGAACTGACGTTAAAAAATAAAACATTTGAAAACGGACCATTTTCCACATTTCTGAAGCATGACGTAATGGGGGGGTGTTATCTCTTTTGAGAAAAATCAGCCGTTTTTGCTCGAACATTAAATGCCTCCAAATGGTATTTAATTAACTTCCCGGGGTGAAGAAACCCTTTTTGAGAACTCAGAGTGAGTAAATTGGCCATTTTCATGCACTTTTAACCATTCCATAAATCTTGTGTTTAGGGCCCCTGGAAGCATGAAAATCACTTTAAAAATGCTAATTTTAGCTCTAACACTGATGATCCACCTACAAATGTGAACTGACGTTCAAAAATAAAACATTTGAAAACGGACCATTTTCCACATTTCTGAAGCATGACGTAATGGGGGGTGTTATCTCTTTTGTCGAAAATCAGCCGTTTTTGCTTGAACATTAAATGCCTCCAAATAGTATTTAATTCACTTCCCAAGCCCCTGGAAGCATGAAAATCACTTTAAACATGCTAATTTTAGCTCTAACACTGATGATTCACCTACAAATGTGAACTGACGTTCAAAAATAAAACATTTGAAAACGGACCGTTTTCCACATTTCTGAAGCATGACGTAATGGGGGGGTGTTATCTCTTTTGTCGAAAATCAGCCGTTTTTGCTTGAACATTAAATGCCTCCAAATTGTATTTAATTCACTTCCCGAGCCCCTGGAAGCATGAAAATCACTTTAAACATGCTGATTTTAGCTTTACAACTGATGATCCACCTACAAATGTGAACTGACATTCAAAAATAAAACATTTGAAAACGAACCATTTTCCACATTTCTGAAGCATGACGTAATGGAGGGGTGTTATCTCTTTTGTCGAAAATCATCCGTTTTTGCTTGAACATTAAATGCCTCCAAATGGTATTTAATTCACTTCCCGGGGTGAAAACACCCTTTTGGAGAACTCAGAGTGAGTACATTGGCCATTTTCATGCACTTTTAACCATTCCATAAATCTTGTGTTTAGGGCCCCTGGAAGCATGAAAATCACTTTAAAAATGCTAATTTTAGCTCTAACACTGATGATCCACCTACAAATGTGAACTGACGTCCAAAAATAAAACATTTGAAAACGGACCATTTTCCACATTTCTGAAGCATGACGTAATGGGGGGGTGTTATCTCTTTTGTCGAAAATCAGCCGTTTTTGCTTGAACATTAAATGCCTCCAAATAGTATTTAATTCACTTCCCGAGCCCCTGGAAGCATGAAAATCACTTTAAACATGATAATTTTAGCTCTAACACTGATGATCCACCTACAAATGTGAACTGACGTTCAAAAATAAATCATTTGAAAACGGACCATTTTCCACATTTCTGAAGCATGACGTAATGGGGGGGGTGTTATCTCTTTTGTCGAAAATCAGCCGTTTTTGCTTGAACATTAAATGCCTCCAAATAGTATTTAATTCACTTCCTGAGCCCCTGGAAGCATGAAAATCACTTTAAACATGCAAATTTTTAGCTCTAACACTGATGATCCACCTACAAATGTGAACTGACGTTCAAAAATAAAACATTTGAAAACAGACCATTTTCCACATTTCTGAAGCATGACGTAATGGGGGGGTGTTATCTCTTTTGTCGAAAATCAGCCGTTTTTGCTTGAACATTAAATGCCTCCAAATAGTATTTAATTCACTTCCCGAGCCCCTGGAAGCATGAAAATCACTTTAAACATGCTAATTTTAGCTCTAACACTGATGATCCACCTACAAATGTGAACTGACGTTCAAAAAGAAAACATTTGAAAACGGACCATTTTCCACATTTCTGAAGCATGACTTAATGGGGGGGTGTTATCTCTTTTGTCGAAAATCAGCCGTTTTTGCTTGAACATTAAATGCCTCCAAATAGTATTTAATTCACTTCCCGAGCCCCTGGAAGCATGAAAATCACTTTAAACATGCTAATTTTAGCTCTAACACTGATGATCCACCTACAAATGTGAACTGACGTTCAAAAATAAAACATTTGAAAACGGACCATTTTCTACATTTCTGAAGCATGACGTAATGGGGGGGTATCTCTTTTGTCGAAAATCAGCCGTTTTTGCTCGAACATTAAATGCCTCCAAATGGTATTTAATTAACTTCCCGGGGTGAAGAAACCCTTTTTGAGAACTCAGAGTGAGTAAATTGGCCATTTTCATGCACTTTTAACCATTCCATAAATCTTGTGTTTAGGGCCCCTGGAAGCATGAAAATCACTTTAAACATGCTAATTTTAGCTCTAACACTGATGATCCACCTACAAATGTGAACTGACGTTCAAAAATAAAACATTTGAAAACGGACCCTTTTCCACATTTCTGAAGCATGACGTAATGGGGGGTGTTATCTCTTTTGTCGAAAATCAGCTGTTTTTGCTTGAACATTAAATGCCTCCAAATAGTATTTAATTCACTTCCCGAGCCCCTGGAAGCCTGAAAATCACTTTAAACATGCTAATTTTAGCTCTAACACTGATGATCCACCTACAAATGTGAACTGACGTTCAAAAATAAAACATTTGAAAACGGACCATTTTCCACATTTCTGAAGCATGACGTAATGGGGGGGTGTTATCTCTTTTGTCGAAAATCAGCCGTTTTTGCTTGAACATTAAATGCCTCTAAATAGTATTTAATTCACTTCCCGAGCCCCTGGAAGCATGAAAATCACTTTAAACATGCTAATTTTAGCTCTAACACTGATGATCCACCTACAAATGTGAACTGACGTTCAAAAATAAAACATTTGAAAACGGACCATTTTCCACATTTCTGAAGCATGACGTAATGGGGGGGTGTTATCTCTTTTGTCGAAAATCAGCCGTTTTTGCTTGAACATTAAATGCCTCTAAATAGTATTTAATTCACTTCCCGAGCCCCTGGAAGCATGAAAATCACTTTAAACATGCTAATTTTAGCTCTAACACTGATGATCCACCTACAAATGTGAACTGACGTTCAAAAATAAAACATTTGAAAACGGACCATTTTCCACATTTCTGAAGCATGACGTAATGGGGGGTGTTATCTCTTTTGTCGAAAATCAGCCGTTTTTGCTTGAACATTAAATGCCTCTAAATAGTATTTAATTCACTTCCCGAGCCCCTGGAAGCATGAAAATCACTTTAAACATGCTAATTTTAGCTCTAACACTGATGATCCACCTACAAATGTGAACTGACGTTCAAAAATAAAACATTTGAAAACGGACCATTTTCCACATTTCTGAAGCATGACGTAATGGGGGGGTGTTATCTCTTTTGTCGAAAATCAGCTGTTTTTGATTGAACATTAAATGCCTCCAAATAGTATTTAATTCAATTCCCGAGCCCCTGGAAGCATGAAAATTACTTTAAACATGCTAATTTTAGCTCTAACACTGATTATCCACCTACAAATGTGAACTGACGTTTAAAAATAAATCATTTGAAAACGGACCATTTTCCACATTTCTGAAGCATGACGTAATGGGGGGGGTGTTATCTCTTTTGCAGAAAATCAGCCGTTTTTGCTTGAACATTAAATGCCTCCTAGTATTTAATTTACTTCCCGAGCCCCTGGAAGCATGAAAATCACTTTAAACATGCTAATTTTAGCTCTAACACTGATGATCCA